>NW_027361749.1:18397500-18522500 GCF_039654945.1 Dendrobates tinctorius
GTTTCAGTTCTATCCAAAGATGCTCAATACGATTTACTGCAGGTCAGGGCTCATAGAAGACTACTTCAGAATAGTCCAATATTTTTCTCTTAGCCAATCTTGGGTGTTTTTAGCTGTGTGTTTTGGGTCATTATCCTGTTGCAAGACCCACGACTTGTGATTGAGACCAAGCTTTCTGACTCTGGTCAGCACATTTTTCTCTAGAATCCCTTGATAGTCTTGAGATTTCTTTATACCCTACACAGATTCTAAATATCCTGTGCCAGATGCAGCAAAGCAGCCCAAGAATATAACAGAGCCTCCTCCATGTTTCACAGTAGGGACAGTGTTCTTTTCTTGGTATGCTTAATTTTTCCATCTGTGAATATAGAACTGATGTGCCTTGCCAAAAAGTTCCATTTTTATCTCATCTGTCCATTGGACATCCTCCCAGAAGCTTTCTGGCTTGCTAACGTGTATTTTGGCAAATTTCAGCCTGGCTTTTTTATGATTTTTTTTCAACAACGGTGTCCTCCTTGGTCGTCTCTCTTGAAGTCCACTTTGGCTCATACAACAACGGATGGTGCAATCTGACACTGATATTCCTTGAGCTTGAAGTTCAGCTTTAATCTGTGTAGTTTTTCTAGGCTCTTTTGTTACCATTCGTATAATTTGTCTCTTTGATTTGTCATCAATTTTCCTCCTGCGGCCACGTCCAGGGAGGCTGGCTACAGTCCCATGGAGCTTAAAGTTCTGAATAATATGTGCAACTGTAGTCACAGGAACATCAAGTTGCTATGAGATGGTCTTAAAACTTTTACCTTTAACATGTTTGTCTATAATTTTCTTTTTAATCTCCTGAGACAACTCTTTCCTTCGCTTTCTCTGGTCCATGTTGAGTGTGATACACACCATGTCACAAAACAGCACAGTAAGCATCTGTAGCCCTCTATACAGGCCCACTCACTGATTCCCAGAATGTAGACACTTGTAATGCTAATTAGTAGACACACCTTGATTTAACATGTCCCTTTTGTCACATTATTTTCAGGGGTACCATCATTTCTGTACAGGCCTATTTTATGAGTTTTATTTTTTTTAAAATTCTGTGGAAGCATGGTTGAAAAGTAAAGTCTGACTTTCATTTGTTAATTTTCATAGATTTTTATTTTATTATTACTTTTGTTAGATTCAAGTTAGTTATGTCACCATTGTTGGTTTTTCTGTCATTAAAAGAGGGGTACCAACAATTTTGACCACATGTGTAATTCCGATATTCTGTCAATCTTGCCTAAACAATGGCATTGCTAGAAATCACAGGTAAAAGACAAATGCAGCAATGTAAATAGTTAATAAGTTTTGAAGTATTCTTATTCTAGAAAAGAAGGCAAACGTCAGCTTGAACTGTCAGAAACAGACTCCATAAGGTTATTATGAGGGAATGAAGTCCACAAGTGGATGTTTTGTTTTCAGCCCAACATCACGCAGGCTGGTTAGCATTTGCAGAGAACACCAAGATTGGTAGATTCGACATTTGCTCCCTGTGCTCTTCATGGATGAGAGCAGGATCACACTGAGCACATGTGACAGATAAAACAGAGTCTGGAGATGCTGCGGAGATACGTTCTGCTGCCTGAAACATTCTCCAGCATGACGGGTTTGGCAGTGGGTCAATAATGATGTGGGGAGGCATTTCTTTGGAGGGCCGCACAGCCCTCCATGTGCTAACCAGAGGTACTGTGACTGCCATTAGGTACTGGGATGAGATCCTCCAATCCATTGTGAGACCAAATACAGGTGCTGTGCGCCCTGGGTTCCTTCTGATGCATGAAAATTCTAGGCCTCATGTAGCTTAAGTGTGTCAGCAGTTCCTGCATGATGAAGGCATTTAATGCTATGGAGTGGCCTGCCTGTTCCACAGACCTGAATCCAATTGAGCACATTTGGGACATTATGTCTTGTTCCATGCACCAATGCCTTATTGCACCACAGGCTGTTCAGGAGTTGACTGATGCTTTAATCCACGTCTGGGAGGAGATCCCTCAGGGTAACATCTGCCGCCTCATCAGAAGCATGCCCAGGCATTATAGGGAGGTCATACAAGCACATGGAGGCAACACACTCTACTGAGCATCATTTCCTTGTCTTGAGGCATTTCCACTGAAGTTGGATCAGCCCATAATTTGATTTTCCACTTTCAGTATCAGTCCAAAACCAGACCTCCATGGGATATTAAATATGATTTACATTGATCATTTCATGTTGTATTGTTCTCAATTCACTCCACTATGTAATAAATAAAGATTTGCAACTGGAATATGCCTTTCAGTGATATCTGTGGTATTTCAGTGTTCCCTTTATTTTTTTAAGCAGTTGTGTGTGTGTGTGTATATATATATATATACTGTATATATATATATGTATATACATATATATACCGTACATATATATATATATACTGTGTGTATATATATATATATATATATATATACACTCACTGGCCACTTTATTAGGTACACCTGTCCAACTGTGTGTTAAGACTTAATTTCTAATCAGCCAATCACATGGCGGCAACTCAGTGCATTTAGGCATGTAGACATGGTCAAGACAATCTCCTGCAGTTCAAACCGAGCATCAGTATGGGGAAGAAAGGTGATTTGAGTGCCTTTGAACGTGGCATGATTGTTGGTGCCAGAAGGGCTGGTCTGAGTATTTCAGAAACTGCTGATCTACTGGGATTTTCACGCACAACCATCTCTAGGGTTTACAGAGAATGGTCCGAAAAAGAAAAAAAATCCAGTGAGCGGCAGTTCTGTGGCCGGAAATGCCATGTTGATGCCAGAGGTCAGAGGAGAATGGGCAGACTGGTTCGAGCTGATAGAAAGGCAACAGTGACTCAAATTGCCACCCGTTACAACCAAGGTAGGCAGAAGAGCATCTCTGAACGCACAGTGCGTCGAACTTTGAGGCAGATGGGCTACAGCAGCAGAAGACCACACTGGGTACCACTCCTCTCAGCTAAGAACAGGAAACTGAGGCTACAATTTGCACAAGATCATCGAAATTGGACAGTAGAAGATTGGAAAAACGTTGCCTGGTCTGATGAGTCTCGATTTCTGCTGCGACATTCGGATGGTAGGGTCAGAATTTGGCGTAAACAACATGAAAGCATGGATCCATCCTGCCTTGTATCAACGGTTCAGGCTGGTGGTGGTGGTGTCATGGTGTGGGGAATTTTTTCTGGGCACTCTTTGGGCCCCTTGGTACCAATTGAGCATCGTTGCAACGCCACAGCCTACCTGAGTATTGTTGCTGACCATGTCCATCCCTTTATGACCACAATGTACCCAACATCTGATGGCTACTTTCAGCAGGATAATGCGCCATGTCATAAAGCTCGAATCATCTCAGATTGGTTTCTTGAACATGACAATGAGTTTACTGTACTCAAATGGCCTCCTCAGTCACCAGATCTCAATCCAATAGAGCATCTTTGGGATGTGGTGGAACGGGAGATTCGCATCAGGGATGTGCAGCCGACAAATCTGCGCCAACTGTGTGATGCCATCATGTCAATATGGTCCAAAATCTCTGAGGAATGCTTCCAGCACCTTGTTGAATCTCTGCCACGAAGAATTGAGGCAGTTCTGAAGGCAAAAGGGGGTCCAACCCGTTACTAGCATGGTGTACCTAATAAAGTGGCCAGTGAATGTATATATATACAACGGTTCAAAAGTTTTTGGTCACCCAGACAATTTTTGTTTTCCATGAAAACGCATACTTTTATTAATCAAATGAGTTGCCAAATGAATTTAAAATCTAGTCCAGACATTGACAAGGTTTGAAAAAATTATTTTTATTTGAAATAAAAATTTTCTCCTTCAAACTTTGCTTTCGTCAAAGAATGCTCCCTTTGCAGCAATTACAGCATTACAGTCCTTTGGCATTCTAGCAGTTAATTTGCTGAGGTAATCTGGAGAAATTTCACCCCATGCTTCCAGAAACCTCTCCCACAAGTTGCTTTGGCTTGATGGGCACTTTTTGCGTACCATGCGGTCAAGCTGCTCCCTCAGCAGCTCAATGGGGTTGAGATCTGCTGACTACACTGGCCACTCTGTTACCGATAGAATGCCTGCTTCTTGCCTAAATAGTTCTTGCATAATTTGGAGATGTGCTTTGGGTCATTGTCCTGTTATAGGATGAAATTGGCTCCAATTAATAGCTGTTCACAGGGTATGGCATGGTGTTGCAAAATGGAGTGATAGCCTTCCTTATTCAAAATCCCTTTTATCTTGTACAAATCTCCCACTTTACCAGCACCAAAGCAACCCCAGACCATCACATTACCTCCACCATGCTTGACAGATGGAGTCAGGCACTCTTCCAGCATCTTTTCAGTTCTTATGCGTCTCACAAATGTTCTTCTGTGTGATCCAAACACCTCAAACTTGGATTCGTCTGTCCATAACACTTTTTTCCAATCTTCCGCTCTCCAATGTCTGTGTTCTTATGCCCATATTAATCTTCTCCTTTTATTAGCCAGTCTCAAATATGGCTTTTTCTTTGCCACTCTGCCCTGAAGGCAAGCATCGCCTCTTCACTGTAGACATTGAAACTGGCGTTTTGTGTGTACTATTTAATGAAGCTGCCAGTTGAGGACCTGTAAGGTGTTGATTTCTCAAACTGCAGACTCTAATGTACTTGTTGCTCAGTGTTGCAGCGGGGCCTCCCACTTCTCTTTCTACTCTGGTTAGAGCCTGTTTGTGCTCTCCTCTGAAGAGAGTAGTACACACCATTGTAGGAAATCTTCAGTTTCTTTGCAATTTCTCGCATGGAATAGCCTTCATTTCTAAGAACAAGAATAGACTGTAGAGTTTCACATGAAAGTTCTTTTTTTCTGGCCATTTTGAGTTTAATGGAACCAACAAACGTATTGCTCCAGATTCTCGACTAGCTCAAAGGAAGGTAAGGTTTATAGCTTCTCTCATTAGCCAAACTATTTTCAGCTGTGCTAACATACTTCCACAAGGGTTTTCAAGGGTATTCTAACCATCTATTAGCCTTCTTACACAGTTATCAAACACAAAGTACCATAAGAACACTGGAGTGATGATTGCTAGAAATTGTCCTCTATACACTTATGAAGATATTGCATTACAAACCAGACGTTTGCAGCTAGAATAGTCATTTACCACATTAACAATGTAAAGAGTGTATTACTGGATCATTTAATGTTAACTTCATTGGAAGAAACTGTGCTTTTCTTTCAAAAATAAGGACATTTCTAAGTGACCCTAAACTTTTGAACGGTAGTGTATAAATTTATTTATTTAGTTTTCATTATTATTTTTTTATTATTATTTCAAATTAGTGCAAATAAAAAATATTCAAGTCACTTATTTAGTAACAATGAAATATGTTAAATAGCAAATTATAACAAAAAAAGAACAGACTCTGCAAGTGGTTATAATATATATTTATTATATCATTAGTAAATATTATATACAAAGTATTTAAATAAATAGCTAAATTTCTTTTCGGCCCTGGGCAGTGCGATAAAAAATGTTTTATTCACATGACTATGGAATGTTCAACTTAAACAAAAGGATGCTTTTATGAGAAAACAGTAACTCAGATCATCATGGTATAGACGTCCGATTTAAAGGCACATTCTTGGCAAATCAGAGTTCTGTTTTAGTAGGTCAGATCTACAATGGAAAGTATAAAAATATACAGTTATATGCAAACTTTGTATACAGAAATATACTGATAATTAAGTTATTTATTACATATACTTAACACTTATTTTTTAATTTTTGAATTTATAAGTTTTCAGAAATGGACTACAGTACAAAATAAAAGAAATAGAAGAAATCTGCTTACACTGTCGCTATCCTTCTTTTCTAGAATAAGAATACTTCAAAACTTATTAACTATTTATATTGCTGCATTTGTCTTTTACCTGCGATTTCTTGCAATGCCATCGTTTAGGCAAGGTTGACAGAATATCGGAATTACACATGTGGTTAAAATTGTTGGTACCCCTCTTTTAATGACAGAAAAACCCACAATGGTGACAGAAATAACTTGAATCTGACAAAAGTAATAATAAATCAAAAATCTATGAAAATGAACAAATGAAAGTCAGACATTGCTTTTCAACCATGCTTCCACAGAATATAAAAAAAAATAAAAAGGAAAAACACTGTATGCACTACATCAAGAAGGTGCACAAGTAGGGCCCTACACCATACATAGATAATAAAGAAGAACTTAGCACTCAACTTCTAGAATATTTTTAGTGGATTTCAATGACCAGCGGTTGATACCGCGTTGCTGATAGCTGCACTCCGGCACCCCACCCAGGTATAAATATTATACAGGCTCCATGCCCAGCGCCAGGTGCATGACCATTCTCATTTAAAGTGACTAAGGTGTCACTTTAAATATCGCACTGAACGCGAACATCCACTAAACTGCAGTCTGTTATTGATGAAGGCTGGTGAGGCCGAAACACCTATAAATATTTTGGCTGCATTAAAAACCACTAAAAATATTCTAGAAGTTGAGTTCCAAGTTCTTCTTTATTATCTATAAAAAAATAAAACTCATGAAATAGGCCTGGACAGAAATAATGGTACCCCTGAAAATAATGTGACGAAAGGGACATGTTCAATCAAGGTGTGTCCACTAATTAGCATCACAGGTGTCTACAATCTTGGAATCAGTGAGTGGGCCTGTATAGAGGGCTACAGATACTCACTGTGCTGTTTGGTGACATGTGGTGTATCACACTTAACATTGACCAGAGGAAGCGAAGGAAAGAGCTGTCTCAGGACATTAGAAAGAAAATTATAGACAAACATGTTAAAGGTAAAAGTTATAAGACCAACTCAAAGCAGCTTGATGCTCCTGTGACTCTAGTTGTACATATTATTCAGAAATTTAAGCTCCGTGGGACTGTAGCCAACCTCCTGGACGTGGCCGCAGGAGAAAAATTGATGACAAATCAAAGAGATGGATAATATGAATGGTAACAAAAGAGCCCAGAAAAACTTCTAAACAGATTAAAAGTGAACTTCAAGCTAAAGGCACATCATTTTCAGATCGCATCATCTGTCATTGTATAAACCAAAGTGGACTTCATGGAAGACAACCAAGGAGGACACCATTGCCAAACTACACATTGACAAGCCAGAAATCTTCTGGGAGAATGTCCTATGGACAGATGAGATAAAAATGGAACTTTTTGCCAAGGCACATCAGCTCTATGTTCACATATGGAAAAATTAAGCATATCAAGAAAAGAACACTGTCCCTACTGTGAAACATGGAGGAGGCTCTGTTATATTCTGGGGCTGCTTTGCTGCATCTGGCACAGGGTATCTAGAATATGTGCAGGGCACAATGAAATCTCAAGACTATCAAGGGATTCTTGAGAGAAATGTGCTGACCAGTGTCAGAAAGCTTGGTTTAAATCGCAGGTCATAGGTCTTGCAACAGGATAATGACCCAAAACACACAGCTAAAACACCCAAGACTGGCTAAGAAGAAAACATTGGACTATTCTGAAGTGGCCTTCTATGAGCCCTGATCTAAATCCTATTGAGCATCTTTGGAATGAGCTGAAACATGCTGTCTGGAAAACGCAACCTTCAAACCTGATACAACTGGAGCAGCTTATTCTTGAGGAGTGGGCCAAAATACCTTTTGAGAGGTGCAGAAGTGTCATTAACAGTTACAGGAATTGTTTGATTGCAGTGATTGCCTCAAAATGTTGTGCAACAAAATAGTAAGTTAAGGGTACCATCATTTCTGTCCAGGCCTATTTCATGAGTTTTATTATTTAAAAAATTCTGTTGGAGCATGGTTGAAAAGCAATGACTGACTTTCATTTGTTCATTTTCATAGATTTTTTATTTATTATTACTTTTGTCAGATTCAAGTTATTTCTGTCACTACTGTGGGGTTTTCTGTCATTAAAAGAGGGGTACCAACAATTTTGACCATATGTGTATCATGTTTTCAAAGTTATTTCTCTACATATTCTTATGAATAGGATTAGTCCAGAAATCATGGGCTATTAGTCTACCATGCCCTCTGAGGTGTGACTGGAGTCTTCTACCTGAAATCTAAATCCCTCTGACATTGAAAAAACCCAGCTATTTCAGGCTCAACTCAGCCACATGCCAGAAGCTTGGAATCACACAGTGCATGCCCCGGAATTTTGTGTGATGTGCACTTCTATATCCTGCAGATGCTCATGAACACCAGGATTTTGTGCAAGTGCAGGGTAACTGCAATTTTCTGGCATGTAGGCATAGGTCCACTGCACATGCGGATGTCGCTCTGTTCATGAGCATTAATGGGATTTATAAATCAGTTAGGCAAGTGCTAGGGCAGATTAAAAACCTCGGTCAGTGAGCATGCTATCGAGAGATTGGGAAGTAGCATATGTGTTTTGAATTAGTCCTATGCACAAGAACATTCAGAGAAAGAACAGCTAAAAGACAAATGTAGCAACGCAATTAGTTAATAGGTATCGATACTGCTGCCAGATTTCCATTTAGATCTTGATTGCGTTATTATGTTACAAATCAGTGCAAAATTTGAAATAGTGAAATTACAGGTAAATTGCAAGCCAAACTAATTGCCTAAAAATATTGTTGTATGGTTTCCATCAGTGATGTACTAATTTACTGAATGACAATCCTCACATAGTAGTTATGTAGCTATGCATCTGCTACGCACCTGCTTTGATAAACTTTTCAAAAAGTCAAGAACACCTAATATTTTTCATACACAAGTTCGAAAACCATATTAAATCATAAAGATGGTAAGTGAATTATGTCTAAAGCCAAAAATATTGATGAATAAGGAAATGACTGTGAACTCCAAAATTATAATAATCTATACAAGCACCAAAAATCTCACAGGACACAGCCACTTTTCTTCATTGTCGTCTTCTAAAACTGGTCACGTACACTGGATGGCTGTTGGACGAATGATGTTTCAGCCAATCATTCAGCCAACAGCCATCTTAGCTGACTATCCCATACTCAGGAGCTCTCGTTCAGACAGGAACTTATGTGTTCTCTATGAGAAAGCCATCAACTAACACGAACAGAAGGGTTTTTTTAAGGGGGACACAACACTTCAATTTTTTGAGTCAAAGCCAGAGTGGATTCAACAGGAAGAAATATAATTCCCTTATCCATGTTTCCCCTTCCTACTGTTGGGTGCCATTTTGAAAAAAAACTTAATTCAGTCTATTTTAATTTTACATCATGTAGTAGTACAAACAAAAGAAAAGAATATAGATTTACTTACAAAATTAACATTTTAGGGTTGTGAGCATAACGGACTCTTGGCCAACCGTGTTAGCAGCCTTGCACATCTTTTAAAATCTGAACGAAGATAAAACATAAACAGACTTAAGAAAGAGACTTTTGAAATCATATTAAGTGTAGATAAATCAAATTCTCTTTTCACATATCACAACCTTCTTTTCATGCATCAAGCTCCTTAGAATAGCTGCCAATGCCAGGGGAAAGCTGTCTAAATAAATTAGGCGATACATGAATGAGAGTACACTGACATTAACAGACGGCCGACAGACCTGTTGGGCCAAGAGCCAAACTGGACACAGTCGTAGGCTCAAGTTAAGTAAGGTTTGTCCCAATGATGTGACTAACCCCTATGAAACCAGCAGACACCAAAAAAGACATGTCCTGCTAAAGTAAAGCAAGCAAGTGCATCAACTAAACATTCTCCTTTCATCATCTGATAGCCATGCAGTATGATAATGAAGCTTTTTCTGTGCTTCTTATTGCTTAAAGGGAATATACCATCACAAAATTATCAATTGTTTTAATCAGCCTTTTGTGTTAAACATATCTTTGAAAATATTTTGACAATTTTTTTCATATCACAATCTATATAAAAAAATAAAAGTCTTGTTATTTTCATCCTATCCTTTATAAAAAAAAAAAGACTGTTCAAAAGTCTCATTATCATTACGGGCTGGATTGTTATTACAGGTAACACAAAACAACTAATAACACAGGATCCACAATTCAGAATATATGATGTCACAGTTCCCTCTAATTTTCCTCCCTTCATAATTATTTTTGTACATGCTCATTTGATGATCCATTTACATGTGAATTTCCTATACAACACAAAGTACAAGCCTAGAACAACTGTGTAAAAATTGCAAAGCTATCTTTTTCAATACAGATTGTGATATGAAAAGTAAAAAAATACTAAAATTTAAAAAAAATACATTTAGTATTATACATTATACATTTAGTATAATTTTATACAGTACGTTCATTTTGATAATACATTCCATGCAAGAGTTCAGAACCAAGTAGAAATGAATGCTGAATGATGGCACCGCTGTGATCAGAGACAAGTACAGTTCTGCTCAAAAGTTTACATAACCTGACAGAGTTTTTGCTTTCTTGGCCATTTTTTTCAGAGAATATGAATGATAACACCAAAACTTTTTCTTCACTCATGGTTAGTGGTTGGGTGAAGCTATTTATTGTCAAACTACTGTGTTTTCTCTTCTTAAATCATAATGACAACCCAAAACATCCAAATGACCCTGATCAAAAGTTCACATACCCTATTTCTGTGTATTACCCCCTCTAACATCAATAACAACTTGAAGTTTTTTGTGGTAGTTGTGGATGAGGTTCTTTTTCTTAGATGGTAAAGCTGCCTGCTCTTCTTGGCAAAAAGCCTCCTGCTCCTGTAAATTCCTGGGCTGTCTAGCATGAGCTGCGCAGTTGAGATCTCCCCCCGAGAGGCTCAATGATATTGAGTTCAGGAGGCGGAGATGGCCACTCCAGAACCTTCACCTAGTTCTGCTGTAGCCAATAACAGGTCAACTTGGCCTTGTGTTTTGGATTGTTTTCATGTATCCTTTAATAAGATGTGTAGTAGAGGGGTTACAAGGACACTAAACTTCAGGAAGGCAAATTTCCAACGGATGAGAGATGATCTTGGTGCAATTAACTGGGACGATATCCTGAGACATAAAAATACACAAAGAAAATGGGAGACATTTATTAGCATCCTGAATAGGACCTGTGCACAATATATACCGTATGGGAATAAACATGCGAGAAATAGGAGGAAACCACTATGGCTAAATAGAGCTGTAAGGGGCGCAATAAGAGATAAAAATAAAGCATTTAGAGAATTAAAGCAAGTAGGTAGTGATGAGGCATTAAATAAATACAGAAGATTAAATAAATTCTGTAAAAAGCAAATCAAGACAGCAAAGATTGAGACAGAGAGACTCATTGCCAGAGAAAGTAAAAATAATCCCAAAATATTCTTTAACTACATAAATAGTAAGAAGCTAAAAAATGATAGTGTTGGTCCCCTTAAAAATAGTCTGGGTGAAATGGTGGATGAGGATGAGGAAAAAGCCAATATGCTAAATAACTTTTTTTCAACAGTATTTACACAAGAAAATCCCATGACGGATAACATGATCAGGGATAAAAATTCTCCATTAAATGTCACCTGCTTAACCCAGCAGGAAGTACGGCGGCGTCTACAAATCACTAAAATTGACAAATCCCCGGGCCCGGATGGGATACACCCCCGAGTACTGCAGGAATTAAGCACAGTCATAGATAGACCACTATTTTTAATCTTTAAAGATTCCATAATAACAGGGTCTGTACCACAGGACTGGCGTATAGCAAATGTGGTGCCAATATTCAAAAAGGGGACAAAAACTGAACTTGGAAATTATAGGCCAGTAAGTTTAACCTCAACTGTGGGTAAAATACTGGAGGGTTTTCTAAGAGATACTATACTGGAGTATCTGGAGGAGAATAACCTTATGACCCAATATCAACATGGGTTTACAAGAGACCGTTCCTGTCAGACTAATCTGATAAGCTTTTATGAAGAGGTAAGTTCCGGACTGGACCAAGGGAATGCAGTGGACGTGGTGTACATGGACTTTTCAAAAGCTTTTGATAAGGTGCCACACAAAAGGTTGATACATAAAATGAGAACAATGGGGATAGGGGAAAATATGTGTAGGTGGGTTAAGAGCTGGCTCAGGGATAGGAAACAAAGGGTGGTTATTAATGGAGCACACTCGGACTGGGTCACGGTTAGCAGTGGGGTACCACAGGGGTCAGTTTTGGGCCCGCTTCTTTTTAACATATTTATTAATGACCTTGTAGGGGGCATAGAGAGTAGAATTTCAATATTTGCAGATGACACTAAACTCTGCAGGGTAATTAATACAGAGGAGGACAATTTTATATTACAGGAGGATTTATGTAAACTAGAAGCTTGGGCTGATAAATGGCAAATGAGCTTTAATGGGGATAAATGTAAGGTCATGCACTTGGGTAGAACGAACAAGTTGTATAATTATGTGCTTAATTGTAAAACACTGGGCAAAATAGTCACTGAAAAAGACCTGGGTGTATGGGTGGACGACAAACTCACATTTAGTGGCCAGAGTCAAGCAGCTGCTGCAAAGGCAAATAAAATAATGGGATGCATTAAAAGAGGCATAGATGCTCAGGAGGAGAACATAATTTTACCTCTATATAAGTCACTAGTGCGACCACACTTAGAATACTGTGTACAGTTCTGGTCTCCGGTGTATAAGAAAGACATAGCTGAACTGGAGCGGGTGCAGAGAAGAGCGACCAAGGTTATTAGGGAACTAGGGGGTCTGCAATACCAAGACAGGTTATTACACTTGGGGTTATTTAGTTTGGAGAATCGAAGGCTTAGGGGTGATCTTATTACAATGTATAAATATATGTGGGGACAATACAAAGACCTTTCTAATGATCTTTTTACTCTTAGACCTGTGACGGGGACAAGGGGGCATCCTCTACGTCTGGAGGAAAGAAGGTTTAAGCATACTCACAGACGCAGATTCTTTACTGTAAGAGCAGTGAGACTATGGAACTCTCTGCCATATGATGTTGTAATGAGTGATTCCCTCCTAAAATTTAAGAAGGGACTGGATGCCTTTCTTGAAAAGTATAATATTACAGGGTATATACAATAGTCTCCTTAATATTGCGTTGATCCAGGGAGCTAGTCTGATTGCCGTATGTGGAGTCGGGAAGGAATTTTTTTCCCCAATGTGAAGCTTACTGTTGCCACATGGGGTTTTTTTGCCTTCCTCTGGATCAACATGTTAGGGCAAGTTAGGATAGGATATGGGTTGAACTAGATGGACTTAAAGTCTCCCTTCAACCTTAATAACTATGTTACTATGTTACTATGTTACTATGATGGAACATCCAAGTACGTCCCATGCGCAGCTTCCAGGCAGATGAATGCAAATTTGCTTCCAGTATTTGCTAATTATGCACTGCATTCATCTTTCCTTCAACTATGACCAAGTTTCCTGTGCTTTTGTAGCTCACACATTCCCAAAACATCAGCAATCCACCACCATGTTTTACAGTAGGAATGGTGTTCCTTTCATCATAGGCCTTGTTGACCTCTCTCCAAATGTAACATTTATGGTTGTGGCCAAAAAGTTCAATTTTGGTCTAATCACTCCAAATTACCTTGTTCCAGAAGTTTTGAGGCTTGTCTCTGTGCCTTTTTGCATATTGTAGGCGAGATACTTTGTGGCATTTGCGCAGTAATGGCTTCTTCTGGTGACTTGACCATGCAGCCCATTTTTCTTCAAGTGCTTTCCTATTGTGCATCTTGAAACAGCCACACCGTTAGTTTTCAGAGAGTCCAGTATTTCAGCTGATGTTATTTGTGGGTTTTTCTTTGCATTCAGAGCAATTTTCCTGGCACTTGTGGACGAAATATTTGTTGGTCTACCTGACCGTGGTTTGTTTTTACAGAGCCTCTGATTTTCCATTTGTTAATCGCATTTTGAACTCTGCTGACTGGCATTATTAATTACTTGGATATCTTTTTGTATCCCTTTTCTGTTTAATACAGTTCAGCTACCTTTTCCCATCAGGTGAGGATGTTACCTTTAATAGCAATTCAAACTCATTTGTGTCAACTTCTGTGCCAAAATCACCAGGGTATGTAAACTTTTGATCAGGGTCATTTGGATGTTTTTGGTTGTCATTATGATTTAAAAAGAGAAAACACAGTAGTTTGACAATAAATGCTTTCACCCAACCACTAACCATGAGTGAAGAAAAAGTTTTGGTGTTATCAGTCATATTCTCTGAGAAAAGGCCAAGAAAGCAAAAATTCTGCTGGGGTATGTAAACTTTTGAGCGCAACTGTATATCTGCATTGTCTAAAGCAGTTTGCACTAGTCTGAAATTCACTAGTAAAAAAAAAAAGATTGCCGGTAACTGCCACACATTTACTGAGCAAAAAGAGTATTGCAAATACGGAAACTGTAGTATGTATTGTAGTGATTAGCAGCTATCCAAAGTAGTGTGTATTAATCTATACATTTTTATGTCAGCCTACTTACGAGTTGGTGTTGAACAGTCTTTTGTGTGGTGGTAAAGTCGATAGAATTGCTTGCTGCATTCTGCTGAGAATACTACTGGACCTTCTGGAGATAACACATTAAAATCATTATTAGCCACAAGTTTTGCTGGATTGCTACTATGACATAGCTATTGTAATGTTCAAGCTCAAAAATTGTAGAGTAAATTGTAGGGAAACCCACTGCCCACAAAATATACTGCAAGTAACTGTCAGCAAAGGAATCTGCCTTGTTATTCTTTTTTTAATCACCATTTGAAGTTTTCTACTAATCAGATTTTGGTGCACAGGGGCCGGACTGTGCACTGGGGCTTCTCCTTCCTGTCTGTGATTCCCCAGCCCCTCCAACAGACTCCGGTCTGGGAATCATCTGCCTCCTGTGTTTAAAATTTCAGCAATGACCTATCATTCACAGACATGAGGTAGGTGGAAAGGGCCGTGGAATCAAAGACAGAGAGGAGAAGACCCAGTGCACACTCTGGCCCCTGTGCACCAGAATCTAAATAGCAGAAAATGCCAAATGGTGATTACAGAAGAACAACAAAGCAGATTTCTTCACCAAAGGTATCAATGTAATCAGTATTACAGCTCGATTACAGCTATATATTTACTTTATATTACAAAATTGTGACGACAGGTTCTTTAATTACATTTTCTGTTCACTTATTTACATTTTCCATCCACTCATTAATGGTGTATGGGATTTATCTAAGGGATACATTTTCCCATCCACTATTCTGTTTTTAATTCCATTATAATTTTCAGAATGACTTAGTTAGTCCCATAACAAATAATAATAATAATCTTTATTTTTATATAGCGCTAACATATTCCGCAGCGCTTTACAGTTTGCACACATCACCATCACTGTCCCCGATGGGGCTCACAATCTAAGTTCCCTATTAGTATGTCTTTAGAATGTGGGAGGAAACCGAAGTGCCCGGAGGAAACCCACGCAAACACGGGGAGAACATACAAACTCCTTGCAGATGTTGTCCTTGGTGGGATTTGAACCACTGAGCCACCGTGCCGCCCATAACAAAGTAAGTAAGATATGACATTGCAGAGCAGAACTGCCTGTTGTGTTCATAAAATGCTGGAATCATGAAACCATGCGAAAGTATAAACCTTCATTTTACTTTCCGTAAATCCTGATAAATACCTTTCAGGAAAAGGAATAATAAAAAATAAATCTTGCAATTCGAAATATGACAACATACTTCGATGTCATCCTTGCATAACAATTTGGAAGTGTTGAAAGAGCGAAAAAATGCCGTTCACGCGGCTCCATGTGCACACAGTCATATCTGATGGGACCTTCATATGTACCTCCCACTGCTATTTTCTCACTATAGATCACACACAAATTAGATAAAGGGACAAATGTGCATGATACATACAGTTGTGGCCAAAAGTATTGACACCCCTGCAATTTTGTCAGGTAATACTCAGTTTCTTCCTGAAAATTATTGCAAACATAAATTCTTTGTTATTATTATCTTCATTTAATTTGTCTTAAATGAAAAAACACAAAAAGAATTGTCCTAAAGCCAAATTGGATATAATTCCACACCAAACATAAAAAAGAGGGTGGACAAAAGTATTGGCACTGTTCGAAAAATCATGTGATGCTTCTCTAATTTGTGTAATTAACAGCACCTGTAACTTACCTGTGGCACCTAACAGGTGTTGGCAATAACTAAATCACACTTGCAGCCAGTTGACAAGGATTAAAGTTGACTCAACCTCTGCCCTGTGTCCTTGTGTGTACCACATTGAGCATGGAGAAAAGAAAGAAGACCAAAGAACTGTCTGAGGACTTGAGAAACCAAATTGTGAGAATGCAATGAGCAATCTCAAGGCTACAAGTCCATCTCCAAAGACCTGAATGTTCCTGTGTCTACCGTGCGAAGTGTTATCAAGAAGTTTAAAGCCCATGGCACTGTGGCTAACCTCCCTAGATGTGGATGGAAAAGAAAAATTGACAAGAGATTTCAACACAAGATTGTGCGGATGTTGGATAGAGAACCTCGACTAACATCCAAACAAGTTCAAGCTGCCCTGCAGTCTGAGGGTACAACAGTGTCAACCCGTACTATCCGTCGGCATCTGAATGAAAAGGGACTGTATGGTAGGAGACCAAGGAAGACCCCACTTCTTACCCCGAGACATAAAAAATCCAGGCTGGAGTTTGCCAAAACTTGCCTAAAACGTTTTGGAAGAATGTTCTCTGGTCAGATGAGACAAAAGTAGAGCTTTTTGGGCAAAGACATCAACATAGAGTTTACAGGGGAAAAAAAGAGGCATTCAAAGAAAAAAGCATGGTCCCTACAGTCAAACATGGCGGAGGTTCCCTGATGTTTTGGGGTTGCTTTGCTGCCTCTGGCACTGGACTGCTTGACCGTGTGCATGGCATTATGAAGTCTGAAGACTATCAACAAATTTTGCAGCATAATGTAGGGCCCAGTGTGAGAAAGCTGGGTCTCCCTCAGAGGTCATGGGTCTTCCAGCAGGACAATGACCCAAAACACACTTCAAAAAGCACTAGAAAATGGTTTGAGAGAAAGCACTGGAGACTTCTAAAGGTGGCCAGCAATGAGTCCAGACCTGAATCCCATAGAACACCTGTGGAGAGATCTAAAAATGGCAGTTTGGAGAAGGCACCCTTCTAATATCAGGGACCTGGAGCAGTTTGCCAAAGAAGAATGGTCTAAAATTCCAGCAGAGCATTGTAAGAAACTCATTGATGGTTACCGGAAGCGGTTGGTCGCAGTTATTTTGGCTAAAGGTTGTGCAACCAAATATTAGGCTGAGGGTGCCAATACTTTTGTCTGGCCCATTTTTGGAGTTTTGTGTGAAATGATCAATGTTTTGCTTTTTGCTTCATTCTCTTTTGTGTTTTTCCATTTAAGATAAATTAAATGAAGATAATAATACCATAGAATTTGTGAATACAATCATTTTCAGGAAGAAACTGAGTATTATCTGACAAATTTGCAGGGGTTTCAATACTTTTGGCCACAACTGTATAGACCTTTCTATGTAAATGTTTCGTGTAAAAGCTTATCTAGCCCTAATTGCTGTTTCCAACCTGGTAACATTTGAATTCAGAGGGAACAACATTTTATAATAATGAATAGGATCAGATCCCCTTTGGGATACTGAAGCTGCATATAAAATGTGCATGCCAAAGTAGTTAAAGAACAAATGCATATGTAATACTTTATATAAATCTTATAGCTCATGCTTTTCCTAAATAGATAAAGAGTTATTATAAAAAGAGCAACTTATCACCTATTCGCAATAATGAGGGTAACTTTCTGATCACTGAGTTTCTCACCCCTGAGACCATGCTTGGCTAGTCACATAGACAATGAATAGAGCAGAGACTGCCCATGCTCATCTCGGCTACATTCAAGATGTGCTTGGGATTCTAAAGACTTGATATCTGGATCACTAATGATCCCAGCAGTCAGACCACCATCGATCAACAAGATATTCTCTATCCAATTGATAGGGGATAACTTGTGTTTTGTGTAATAACTAGAGTTGAGCGATACCGTCCGATACTTCAAAGTATCGGATCGGAATGGATCGGCCGATCTTAAAAAAAAGTATCGGTATCGCCGATTCCGATACCGGAAGTCCCATTCAAGTCTATGGGACTTCCGGTATCGGAATAAGAAAAATCCTGTTTTTCCCTTGTACAGCCTCTCTGGGGTCTGTACGGGCCTTTCGGGGGGCTGTGCCGGCCTGCCAGGGGGTCTGTGCAGGTTCCGGTGGTCTGTGCCGGCCTGCCGGGGGGCGGTGCAGGCTCCGGTGGGCTGTGCCGGCCTGCCGGGGGGCTGTGCCGGCCTGCCGGGGGCTGTGCCGGCCTGCCGGGGGGCTGTGCAGGCTCCGGGGGGCTGTGCCGGCATGCCGGGGGGCTGTGCCGGCCTGCCGGTAGTCTGTGCAGGCTCCGGTGGGCTGTGCCGGCCTGCCGGGGGGCTGTGCCGGCCTGCCGGTGGTCTGTGCAGGCTTCGGGGGTCTGTGCAGGCATCGTCCGATGGGACTACAAGTCCCATCGGGCGATGCCTGCTACCATGACAGTGATTGACACATTAGCCAATGATGGGACAGTAGTAGTCCCATCATCCGGCTAATGTGTTGAATGTAAAAAAAAAAAAAAAATTACATGCTACATACATGCTACATACATACAACATGCATACTACATACATGCTACATTCATACTACATACTACATACATGCTACATTCATACTACATATATACTACATGCAACATACATACTACATATATACTACATGCATGCAACATGCATACTACATATATACTACATGCAACATACATACTACATATATACTACATGCAACATACATACTACATATATACTACATGCATGCAACATGCATACTACATATATACTACATGCTACATACATACTACATATATACTACATACATACTGCATGCTACATACATACTACATGCTACATACATACCACATACATACTACATACATACTACATGCTACATATATACTACATATATACTACATGCTACATACATACTACATATATGCTACATACATACTACATACATACTACATGCTACATACATACTACATATATACTACATACATACTACATGCATGCTACATACATACTACATGCTACATACATACCACATACATACTACATACATACTACATGCTACATATATACTACATATATACTACATGCATGCTACATACATACTGCATGCTACATGCATGCTACATACATACTACATACATACTACATGCTACATACATACCACATATATACTACATACATACTACATACAATACATTCATACAATACATACATAGACATACAGTACATATAACATAGAGTAACATACTTACCAATACTTGTCACATTGTTCCCCGAAGCCATTGTCTTTTACGGAATAAATATTAACATAACAAACCACAAAAATACTCACCCACGATCCGAAGCAGTCCACGAGTGTGTCCCACGACGATCTTGGGTAGAGAACTGCAGCATCAGCTGTTGCTGCCGTTCTCTACGGGCTGCAGGAATCCAATGACGGAAGGTAGGTATCCTTCCGCACTGTATTCCTCCGCCACTTAAAAAAAAAAAGTCCCTAGTCTCACTTTATGCCATTGCTGTGTGGGAATTTCCCACACAGCAATGGCATAAAGTGAGACTAGGGACTTTTTTTTTTTTAAGTGGCGGAGGAATACAGTGCGGAAGGATACCTACCTTCCGTCATTGGATTCCTGCAGCCCGTAGAGAACGGCAGCAACAGCTGATGCTGCAGTTCTCTACCCAAGATCGTCGTGGGACACACTCGTGGACTGCTTCGGATCGTGGGTGAGTATTTTTGTGGTTTGTTATGTTAATATTTATTCCGTAAAAGACAATGGCTTCGGGGAACAATGTGACAAGTATTGGTAAGTATGTTACTCTATGTTATATGTACTGTATGTCTATGTATGTATTGTATGAATGTATTGTATGTAGTATGTATGTAGTATATATGTGGTATGTATGTAGCATGTAGTATGTATGTAGTATGTATGTAGCATGCATGTAGCATGCAGTATGTATGTAGCATGCATGTAGTATATATGTAGTATGTATGTAGCATGTAGTATGTATGTAGTATGTATGTGGTATGTACAGTGCCTACAAGTAGTATTCAACCCCCTGCAGATTTAGCAGGTTTGATAAGATGCAAATAAGTTAGAGCCTTCAAACTTCACACAAGAGCAGGATTTATTAACAGATGCATAAATCTTACAAACCAAAAAGTTATGTTGCTCAGTTAAATTTTAATAAATTTTAAACATAAAAGTGTGGGTCAATTATTATTCAACCCCTAGGTTTAATATTTTGTGGAATAACCCTTGTTTGCAATTACAGCTAATAATCGTCTTTTATAAGACCTGATCAGGCCGGCACAGGTCTCTGGAGTTATCTTGGCCCACTCCTCCATGCAGATCTTCTCCAAGTTATCTAGGTTCTTTGGGTGTCTCATGTGGACTTTAATCTTGAGCTCCTTCCACAAGTTTTCAATTGGGTTAAGGTCAGGAGACTGACTAGGCCACTCCAACACCTTGATTTTTTGCCTCTTGAACCAGGCCTTGGTTTTGTTGGCTGTGTGCTTTGGGTCGTTGTCTTGTTGGAAGATGAAATGAAGACCCATCTTAAGATCCTTGATGGAGGAGCGGAGGTTCTTGGCCAAAATCTCCAGGTAGGCCGTGCTATCCATCTTCCCATGGATGCGGACCAGATGGTCAGGCCCCTTGGCTGAGAAACAGCCCCACAGCATGATGCTGGCACCACCATGCTTGACTGTAGGGATGGTATTCTTGGGGTCGTATGCAGTGCCATCCAGTCTCCAAACGTCACGTGTGTGGTTGGCACCAAAGATCTCGATCTTGGTCTCATCAGACCACAGAACCTTGAACCAGTCTGTCTCAGAGTCCTCCAAGTGATCATGAGCAAACTGTAGACGAGCCTTGACATGACGCTTTGAAAGTAAAGGTACCTTACGGGCTCGTCTGGAACGGAAACCATTGCGGTGGAGTACGTTACTTATGGTATTGACTGAAACCAATGTCCCCACTGCCATGAGATCTTCCCGGAGCTCCTTCCTTGTTGTCCTTGGGTTAGCCTTGACTCTTCGGACAAGCCTGGCCTCGGCACGGGAGGAAACTTTCAAAGGCTGTCCAGGCCGTGGAAGGCTAACAGTAGTTCCATAAGCCTTCCACTTCCGGATGATGCACCCAACAGTGGAGACAGGTAGGCCCAACTCCTTGGAAAGGGTTTTGCACCCCTTGCCAGCCTTGTGACCCTCCACGATCTTGTCTCTGATGGCCTTGGAATGCTCCTTTGTCTTTCCAATGTTGACCATGTATGAGTGCTGTTCACAAGTTTGGGGAGGGTCTTAAATAGTCAGAAAAGGCTGGAAAAAGAGATAATTAATCCAAACATGTGAAGCTCATTGTTCTTTGTGCCTGAAATACTTCTTAATACTTTAGGGGAACCAAACAGAATTCTGGTGGTTTGAGGGGTTGAATAATAAATGACCCTCTGAATAAACTTTTCACAATTTAAAAAAAATTTAAACAAAGAAATAACATTCTTTTTTGCTGCAGTGCATTTCACACTTCCAGGCTGATCTACAGTCCAAATGTCACAATGCCAAGTTAATTCCGAATGTGTAAACCTGCTAAATCTGCAGGGGGTTGAATACTACTTGTAGGCACTGTATGTAGCATGTAGTATGTATGTAGCATGCATGTAGTATATATGTAGTATGTATGTATGTAGTATGTATGTAGTATATATGTAGCATGTAGTATGTATGTAGCATGCATGTAGTATATATGTAGTATGTATGTAGCATGTAGTATGTATGTAGCATGCATGTAGTATATATGTAGTTTGTATGTAGCATGTAGTATGTATGTAGCATGCATGTAGCATGCAGTATGTATGTAGCATGCATGTAGTATATATGTAGTATATATGTAGCATGTAGTATGTATGTAGCATGTAGTATGTATGTAGCATGCATGTAGTATGTATGTAGTATGTATGTAGTATGTATGTGGTATGTATGTAGCATGTAGTATGTATGTAGCATGCATGTAGTATATATGTAGTATGTATGTAGCATGTAGTATGTATGTAGTATGTATGTGGTATATATGTAGTATGTATGTATGTAGTATGTATGTAGTATATATGTAGCATGTAGTATGTATGTAGCATGCATGTAGTATATATGTAGTATGTATGTAGCATGTAGTATGTATGTAGCATGCATGTAGTATATATGTAGTATGTATGTAGCATGTAGTATGTATGTAGCATGCATGTAGTATGTATGTAGTATGTATGTAGTATGTATGTAGTATGTATGTATGTAGCATGCATGTAGTATGTATGTAGTATATATGTAGTATGTATGTAGCATGTAGTATGTATGTAGCATGCATGTAGTATATATGTAGTATGTATGTAGTATATATGTAGCATGTAGTATGTATGTAGCATGCATGTAGTATATATGTGTTATGTATGTAGTATGTATGTAGTATGTATGTAGTATGTATGTGGTATGTATGTGGTATATATGTGGTATATATGTGGTATGTATGTGGTATGTATGTAGTATGTATGTGGTATGTATGTAGTATGTATGTAGCATGTAGTATATATGTGTTATGTATGTAGTATGTATGTAGTATGTATGTAGTATGTATGTGGTATATATGTGGTATATATGTGGTATGTATGTGGTATGTATGTAGTATGCATGTAGTATGTATGTAGTATGTATTTAGTATGTATGTAGTATTTTTTTTTTTTTAACATTCAACACATTAGCTGGATGATGGGACTACTACTGTCCCATCATTGGCTAATGTGTCAATCACTGTCATGGTAGCAGGCATCGCCAGATGGGACTTGTAGTCCCATCGGACGATTCTTGCACAGACCCCCGGACATCAGCACAGCCCCCTGGCAGGCCGGCACAGCCCCCCGGCAGGCCGGTACAGACCCCCACAGGGTGCACAGACCACCGGCAGGCCGGCACAGCCCCCCGGCAGGCCGGTACAGACCCCCACAGGGTGCACAGACCACCGGCAGGCCGGCACAGCCCCCCGGCAGGCCGGTACAGACCCCGGGCAGTCCACACAGCCCCCCGGCAGGCCGGCAGAGACCCCCGGAAGGCCCGAAATGACGGCGCATCATGATGCGCACACACCGCGCATCATGATGACGTCAGGCTGTCAATCAACTTTGAACTTCCGATTCCGATGCCGACTTCCGATATTGAAAAAATATCGGAAGTCGGTATCGGAATTCCGATACAGCAAGTATCGGCCGATACCCGATACTTGCGGTATCGGAATGCTCAACACTAGTAATAACCCTTTAATACTTGTGGATAAACTCCTTAAAAGGGATTATCCCACCTCTAAATGAAGTCACACTGGTGATCCGTTAATCGCTAGTCTGTTAGCTCGAATTCCAACTGACAGTTAGGGTGTGTGCACATGCTGCAGATTCTGCTGTGGTTCCGCAGCTGATTTGGCCGCTGCGGGTCCGCAGCAGTTTTTGCTGCGGTGTACAGTACCATTATTCTCTATGGGAATAAAAAACCACAGTGCAGACGGTGCGGATTTTTGAAACCGCAGAAAGAATTGACATGTCAATCCTTTCTGCGGATTCCGCTGCGGTTTGCCATCTCCTCCATTGTGGAGATGAAAAACCGCAGGGCAGAACCGCAGGCCAATCCGTAGGTAAAACCGCAGGTCTTTTCACCTGCAGATTTACATGCAGATTTTACAAAATCCGCGCGGCCAAATCCGCACCCCAATCCGCAGCGTGTGCACGTACCCTTATTGCAACGGGAAAGCAATTGTCACCTAAACTACACTGCAGGAAAATGTAGTATTACAAGGTGACTCTTCAAATCAATGATCTCTTTAAATAATCCTTACCTGTAAAATGATTTATGAACTTTTCTTTAAGAGTGGAATCTCTGGAAAATATTTCTGAAAAAAAAAAAAAAATGTACTTAAGTACAGATTTTTCTTTCTATAATCATAAAGTTACTATTTGTTTATTTTACCTTATTTTGTGACAAATGTGTTTTATTAATATTTAGCATCCCTTACATAGTACCATCATATTCCGTAGCACTTTACATATATTATAATCGCTCTCCCTATTGGAGCTCACAATCTAATTTCCCTATCTTTGGAGTGTGGTAGGAAACCAGAGAACCTGGAGGAAACGCATTCAAACACAGGGAGAACATACAAAATCTTTGCACATGTTGTTCTTGTGTTGATGTGAAGTCAGGACCCCAGCGCTGCAAAGCAGTAGTGCTAACCACTAAGCCACTGTGCCTGCAAAGCAGCAGAGCTAACCACTGAGCCACTTTGCCTGCAAAGCAGTAGTGCTAACCACTTAGCCACTGTGCCTGCAAAGCAGCAGAGCTAACCACAGAGCCATTGTGCCTGCAAAGCAGCAGAGCAAACCACTGAGCCACTGTGTCTGCAAATCAGCAGTGCTAACCACTAAGCCACTGTGCCTGCAAAGCAGCAGAGCTAACCACTGAGCCACCTTGCCTGCAAAGCAGTAGTGCTAACCACTTAGCCACTGTGCCTGCAAAGCAGCAGAGCTAACCACAGAGCCATTGTGCCTGCAAAGCAGCAGAGCAAACCACTGAGCCACTGTGTCTGCAAATCAGCAGTGCTAACCACTAAGCCACTGTGTCTGCAAAGCAGCAGAGCTAACCACTGAGCCACTTTGCCTGCAAAGCAGTAGTGCTAACCACTTAGCCACTGTGCCTGCAAAGCAGCAGATGTAACCACTGAGTCACTGCATTTGAGATCAGCAGTGCTAAATACTGAGCCACTGTGCCTGCAAAGCAGCAGTGCTAACCACTGAGCCACTGTGCCTCCAAAGCAGCAGTGCTATCCACTGAGCCACTGTGCCTGCAAAACAGTAGTGCCAACCACTGTGCCAGTGTGCCTGCAAAACAGTAGTGCTAACCACTGAGACACTGTGTCTGCAAAACAGCAGTACTAATCACTGAGCCACTGTGCCTGAAAAACACTAGGGCTGGTCACTGAGCCACTATGTCTGTGAAGCAGTAGCCCTAACCACTGAGTCACTGTACTGTTTTGTTCTGGCTTCCATTTACAAAACTATATTTAACAGCCATAATACAGTGTTTTTTCAGAGGATATATAATAGATTTTGTTAGGTACTAGTCTTCCATCACTGAGAACCCAAATCTTAGAAAAAAAAATGGGAGTACTCAAGCCAAGTAAGATAACCACGCCTTGTGACAGGCAGAATAGAGAGGTGGCCATTAAAGGTTCTCTGTCAGCACAGGATGACTGTTCAAACTAAGTCCTACTGCTCGGTGCTTTATGGCGTGGCCAATCATTTAAATACACCTTCCCCCCGCGTGTCATTCCTCTATCTTTATCCCCTCTTCTTTGATTGACAGCTCTGGTTTCATAGAGCTAGAGAAGGGTGGAGATAGCTGGAAAACAAGCTGGTGGGAAGGTGTAGTTAAATGATTGGTCACGCTAGCATGCAACAAGTACCTGTTCCTGGATTGAACAAGTCATCCTGTGCTGACAGAGTCCCTTTAAATTCTGCCTTGCTGGTAGATTTTCAGTGTAGGAAGTAGCAATTGCAATAAAAAAGAGATGTTAACTACATCCTGATTGTATAATTACCTTTTACCAAAACTCAAAGTTCACCAAAGAAAGGCCTGTAACATCTAAAGAGACATTATTTATAGTTACATGGAAAATTATGATGTCTTAAAATAGATTAGATTAATAGGCATCACAAATGGATAAAGTGATGATTTAGGACGGTAACTATTTGTCTTTTAAATCTTCCAGATAGCCATGGAGATAAATCTTATGACTTTGGAAACCCATTATCTTGCTAGCATGCATATTAGTAATTAAATGCTAAAGACTCATAGCTATATTTTAAAATGAAAAGCAGTACATGATGTTCTAGGATTTAATGTTCATATTGTGTTCAATTATTACTGCATATTTTAACATATCACAAGCTGAACTTAGAATTTTCCAAATATGATATTTTAATTTTTTGTTAATGAGATTATCAGTGAATTCCATCCACAATGGGACATACTTTAAAAAGAAGGTTGTAGTAGGTGTTGGTTTGGTACATAACCATCTCTACATTTTGGGACATGAGAGTTTGAAGACTATTTTTCCGAGTTGAGTCGAGCATAGTAATTCAAGATGACTCGCGACCCTCTTTAAACAACCTTTTAAGTGGATTAGAGAGGGCTGGAAAAGGGTAAAAAAAAAACCTTTTACTTGCCTCTCTTAAGCCCTCCCCATGAGTGTCTCGCTGCCATTGGTCATCCAATTGGTTCTTCTAACTATGTCTTCTATCTTCCGTCCAGAATTTCCATTTGCTAGGCCAGACACACAACAATGATGCGCATTATGCCCTACATGACCATGTGGGGGTCTAGTAAATGGAAGACCTGCCTGGAAGGAGGATAGAAGCAAAACAAAGATGATAGCACACAGACGATCGAAGAGCCAACTGGAGGACCTACGATACAGGTATAAGAATGGGCAAAGAAAGGTCTAAGATTGTTTTAACCCACATTTGATTCAATTTGCTTTGAATTCATTTTATGAAGGCAGCAATCTCTTCCATTCCTCCATGTTGGTTGATGAACTTGGTGACTAGTAGGCTTAATGGGCAGTTCCACTGAAAAAGAAGTACATTACTGTCCAGCTGGGCAGTATATGTTCTTCCACCCATTAATATTATTGTACCTAAACATGTAATTGAAAATCCTTCTAGTTGTTCAATCACTGGGGCAGGCTAGTAGTCCAATTGGTGTAGGAATTTGAGGGCTAATGGGGAGTATGACTTCCTGTTTGAATCCTCATATCACCCTGGCAGGTTACTGGTTATTCTACAGATAGACTGCTTTGGTGTGCATATAGTGAAATGTCCTTCTGTTTTCTGAACCGGCTTTTGTTCCAAGTTTACTCTGCAGCTTAACGCTTGGCTGCCCTTCTGGACTTGACCTTTGGACTGCCTACTCTTTTTTCCCCAAGGTCTCTACAATATCAGATATGATTTTGTTGTAAAACTGTTTTAAGTTTTGTCCAAACTCAGAGACATTTCTTAACATATAACATATATAACATTTAGTTTCTACCTTATATAGACCTTTCATTGCAATTCTAGAGATTTTTTTATATTCAGGTTTGGAGGCTGTTGTAACGTTACATCTTTTCTATCATATCTTATATTTAATATATCAATTGTTGATAGACAAATTAAGTTTTGTAAAAGAGAATTTTTCATCATTTCTTGGAACGCTCACTAAGATTAACGCTTATAATTTACAAATACACAGTATTTTGAGGGTTTTAGATTAAGGTTTTAACTTAAACAGTACATTGTATCAGGAGAACTGTTAGAAGATACCACAAGTCTACAATTTAGCAATAATGAAGGCACTGCACTGTGACTCTAACACTTTATGTTCTCTTCACAAATAAACAAAAGTAATTTTTCCAACCAAATATTAAAAGTTTGTGCTTTCAAATTTCTTATCAGGACTGAGGAAATTTGCTACCCTCATTCTCATCTGTAAACCTTATGCTAGTGCTTAATGCAACATTTTAGAGGTCCTCACTCTTCCTCAAAAGTAGTCATCACTTATATGCTTCATTCATACATCTGTAGGTCATGCCCCAGAACAGACGTGATGCACAGACTGTCTGTAGGTTTCCAGACCCGAACTTGACAGCCATATATCGGATTATGAGGATTTTAAAGGCTGGGTTGGGAGACGCAAGGCTGTTCCATGAATCTGGACCAGATGTACAAATGTAGCATTAGAAAACGTTACTATTTGTAGCCCTCCTAAACTATAATAAGTTAACACCTGTTTATTATATTATCTATGACTGTCTTTCTTCACGGATATCCATAAATATCCCAGATATCAGCATATTTTATTATAAGGGCATTTTACTGCATATTTTATAACTTATGTTCAGAATATATTAATAAGGATGGGTTCACACAAGGGTTAGGAATAGGAACATAAAAACAGGCAATGGATCCATAACATGACAGACACAAACTGTGCTCAATGGACCTCAGTAAATAGACTGGAGTCCATTAGCTTTCCATTAGGGTGTTCATCATTTTAACTGGAAAACTGATGCAGAATGCAACACTTTTTCCTTTTAAAGGCTTCAATGCAGATGTGAGCAAATCCTTTAAGACAACTTGACAGCTGATACATGCTGCAAGTTTCAAGGGCAGCATGTCTTAGGCACTGGCCATATGAACTCAGCTAGATATGTTTTATTCTGAAACGCTGTGGTGTTTCAGAGAAAAATATACTTTAAAAGTCACCGGGGACCGAGCATTGCTGGAGACTAGTTGGACCCCAACTGCTGCCAGGATTGAGAGGTCTCTACCTATGTGCACTTATAGGCAGAGCATGCAAAACAGAAGCCGCGGAGACACCATCACATGTTTCTCAACGCAAGCAATGACCAGCCAGGTCTTTCCCCGGGAAGGAACAACCACGGGAAGGGCAGTCTCCAATGAAGGAAACCACCTATGCCAAAACATGGTATCCATCCACAGACAGCTGTTTCGGGGTATTGCCCCTCATCAGTGTGGAGTAGGAAACTGGCTGGTAGGAGCAATGCCTAGTAAAAGACTAGGCAGAGACCTGTCATGAAGAGGCCGCCAGAGACCTGTCTGTCTGGCTAGTATCCAGTGCTGCTCAGTCCCCAGTGGCTGTTAAAACTCACAGCATTTCAGAGTCAAAAATACCTGGCTGAGATAATACAGCCAGTGGCTTATATATGCTGTCTGTAGATCGGGCAGAATGTATCCACTGTCATGTTCACTTTAAATGTACAATTGGCAGTGTTGCATTTTTCCATAGTATTGAATTACATGTTGCTGTACAACAGATCTCTTAGTCACAATTCTTTACATCCAAGTATCACAATATCATAAAAATATGCTAAAAAAAATGTTTATTTAATCCCATCAAGGTTAGTGTAGTCATCTGTAGTCATCTGACAAATTCAACAAATTTCCCTTCGTAATAGTCTCTTTTCACTAGGCATTCATGCCTTTAACCCCTTCGCACCCGAGCCTGTTTTTGCCTTTATGACCGGGCCAATTTTTTCAATTCTGACCAGTGTCACTTTATGAGGTCATAACTCTAGAACGCTTCAACGGATCCTGCTGATACTGACATTGTTTTCTCGTGCCATATTGTACTTCATGATGGTGGTAAAATTTCTTAGATATGAACTGCGCTTATTTGTTAAAAAAATCAAAATTTTTCAAACTTTTAATTTTTATGCCCTTAAATCAGAGAGTGATATCGCACAAAATAGTTAATAAATAACATTTCCCACATGTCTAGTTTACATCTGCACAATTTTGGAAGCATAATTTTTTTTTTTTAGGACGTTATAAGGGTTAAAAGTTGACCAGCAGATTTCTCATTTTTACAACAAAATTTACAACACTATTTTTTTGGGGACCACCTCACATTTGAAGTGAGTTTGGGGAGTCAATATGACAGAAAATACCCAAAAGTGACACCATTCTAAAAACTTCACCTCTCAATGTACTCAAAACCACATTCAAGAAGTTTATTAACCCTTCAGGTGCTTCACATGAATGAATGGAATGTGGAAGGAAAAAATAAACATTTAACTTTTTTTCACAAACATTTTACTTCAGAACCATTTTTTTTTATTTTCACAAGTGTAAAAAGAGAAAATGAACCACAAAATTTTTTGTGCAATTTCTCCCGAATACGCCGATACCCATATGTGGGGCTAAACCACTGTTTGAGCACACGGCAGAGCTCAGAACGGATGGAGTGCCGTTTGACTTTTTCAATGCAGAATTGGCAGGAATTGAGATCGGATGCCATGTCGCATTTGGAGAGCCCCTGATGTACCTAAACAGTGGAAACCCCCCACAAGTGAGCCCATTTTGGAAACTAGACCCCTTAAAGAACTTATCTAGATGTGTTGTGAACACTTTGAACCCCCAAGTGCTTCACAGAAGTTTATAACGTAGAGCCATGAAAATAAAAAATCATTTTTTTTCCACAAAATGACCTTTTAGCCCCCAATTTTTATTTTCACAAGGGTAACAGGAGAAATTGGACCCCAAAAGTTGTTGTCCAATTTGTCCTGAGTACGCTGATACCCTATATGTGGAAGAAAACTACTGTTTGGGCACACGGTGGGGCTCGGAAGGGAAGTAGTGACGTTCTGGAATGCAGACTTTGATGGAATGGTCTGCGGGTGTCATGTGCGTTTGCAGAGCCCCTGATGTACCTAAACAGTGGAAACCCCCCCACAAATGACCCCATTTTGGAAACTAGACCCTCCAAGGAAGTTATCTAGATGTGTGGTGAGCACTTTGAACCCCAAGTGTTTCACTAAAGTTTATAATGTAGAGCCGTTAAAATAAAAAAAATCATTTTTTTTCCACAAAAATGATCTTTTAGCCCCCAATTTTTATTTTCACAAGGGTAACAGGAGAAATTGGACCCTAAGAGTTGTTGTCCAATTTGTCCTGAGTACGCTGGTACCCCATATGTGGGAGAAAACTACTGTTTGGGCACACGTCGGGGCTCGGAAGGGAAGTAGTGACGTTCTGAAATGCAGACTTTGATGGAATGGTCTGCGGGCGTCATGTTGCCTTTACAGAGCCCCTGATGTATCAAAACAGTGGAAACCCCCAATTCTAATTCCAACCCTAACCCCAACACACCCCTAACCCTAATCCCAACCCTAACCATAACCCTAACCACAAACCTAACACCAACACACCCATAACCCTAATCCCAGCCCAAGCATTAGCTCTAAGCCTAGCCCTAACCCTAACCCTAACCCTCACCCTAGCCCTAACTCTAACCCTAGCCCTAACCCTAACCCTAGCGCTAACCCTAGCACTAACAATAACCCTAGCCCTAGCCCTAACCTGCGTGCCTGCTTTTTTTTTTCTTTACTTTTTTTTTCTTTTTGTGACAAGATCGCTGCCCTGCGATCTGACTCAGTAACGCCACTTCTCCTCTGATCTCACACTGACAGATGATCAGAGGAGAAGCAGCGTTACTGTGTGACAAGATCGCTGCCTGGCACATAGTAACGTGACTTCTCCTCTGATCTCACACTGACAGATGATCAGAGGAGAAGCAGCGTTACTGTGTGACAAGATCGCTGCCTGGCACAGCTGTGCCAGGCAGCGATCAGCTGTGCCAGGTAGCGATCTAGTCACACAGTAACGCTGCTTCTCCTCTGATCATCTGTCAGTGTGAGATCAGAGGAGAAGTCGCATTACAATGAGTGAGATCGCCGGGAAACAAGCAGCTTTCCCAGCGAGCGCTCTCATTGGCTGCTGTGACGCTGACGTCATCAGGACCTGAACCAATCAGGTCTCGATGGCGTCGGGGGTCCCAGCATGCATTGTGCACCAGGATCCCCGCGTTGTAAGGTATGTGGGGGTCCCGGGGGGCACAAAACCACCGACAGTAGATAAACGTGGCGCTGCACAAAGCCCAGCAAGCGCCAACGTTTATCTACTGTGGGTGGTCGGGAAGCGGTTAAATGATAAGTTTCTGATAAAAATGCTTTCCACTGTTGATTAATTCAGTGTCCTATTAATAATGCCTTTTGTTTTATTACCTTTGATTTTCTTTTTTTCCATAGTTTCTGATCACTGACCTATGCTTATTTAATCTTATTTCCACCAGTGAGGAAGTTTGGCACAAATTATATCTGGAAAGCTAAAATGAATCAAACTTTTGTGAAGCATGAAAAGGTATTACTGCAGAATTTCCACTGTCAACTGAGCAATGACTGTAGATCTACTTAAGTCACATTTGAATGTAACCTCAATTCACCACACAAATGTCTAAAGGTAGCCTATATAGATAAAGTATATACTCTTGAAAATATAAGAAGGAAAAATCATGGAGTTATTGAAATTGCATAATCATTAGACAGGCTAAAGATAAGCAAATTGATGAAAAAATGAAAAAAAAAATGTCAAAACATCTCAATTTATTCAGAATGGAGTATGAGCACAACATAAAGAAATACAGGCACTCATAGGACAGAGTTAGAGGTAGGTGGAAGGTCCTTAAAGATGTTTTCAAGGAATTAGGCTGCAAGCTTAAAGCAAAGACCTTCAAGGTGGTGTTTTCTGAAATACTGCCTGTACCACGTGTCACGCCAGAGAGGCAGCGGGAGATTAGAGAGATAAATAAGTGGCTCAGGAAGGAAGGGTTTGGGTTCCTGGAGAACTGGGCCGACTTCTCAGTTGGCTACAGGTTCCACGCTAGGGATGGGCTGCACCTCAATGGGGAGGGTGCAGCTGTGCTGGGAGATAAAATGGCTAGAAGGTTGGAGGAGTGCTTAAACTAGGGACTGGGGGGAGGGTATTCATTTTATAGGAGGGGAAGATAGTGCAGATAGTGACCTGGGCACAAATAAATAAATTGGGGGTGGCATGGGGGGTGGGGCTAGAACAGTTAATATTTTAAGAAAGGATAGAGTTACAGAGATATATAAAGGGCATGTATGATAAAGCCAGTAAGCTTAACCACTACTGTGGGTAAAATCCTGGAGGGCTTTCTAAGAGATGCTATACTGGAGTATCTGAAGAAGAACCAATGACTCAATATCAACATGGTTTTACGAGGGACCATTCCTGTCAGACTAATCTGATGAGTTTCTATGAAGAAGTTCCGGACTGGACCAAGGAAACGCAGTGGATGGGGTGTATATGGATTTTTCAAAAGCTTTCCATATGGTGCCATAGAAAAGGTTGATACATAAAATGTGAACAATGGGGATAGGGGAAAATATGTGTAATTGGGTTAAGAGCTGGCTCAGGGATAGGAAACAAAGGGTGGTTATTAATGGAGCACACTCGGACTGGGTCACAGTAAACAGTGGGGTACCGTGGGGTCAGTATTGAGCCCACTTCTTTTTAACATATTTAATAATTACCTTGTAGGGGGCATAGAGAGTAGAATTTCAATATTTGCAGATGACACTAAACTCTGCAGGGTAATCAATACACAGGAGGACAATTTTATATTACAGGAAGATTTATGTAGACTAGAAGCTTGAGCTGATAAATGGCAAATGAGCTTTAATGGGGATAAATGTAAGGTCATGCACTTGGGTAGAACAAACAAAATGTATAATTATGTGCTTAATTGTAAAACACTGGGTAAAACTGTTACTGAAAAAGACCTAGGTGTATGGGTGGACAACAAACTCTCATTTAGTGGCCAGTGTCAAGCAGCTGCTGCAAAGGCAAATAAAATGAGATGCATTAAAAGAGGCATAGATGCTCATGAGGAGAACATAATTTTACCTCTATATAAGTCACTGGTGCGACCACACTTAGAATATGAATGGCAGACTAGGGCACACAAATCACCACATTAACAGACGGAGCTTTTTATCTGAAGTATTGCGGTGTATAGTTTAGTCAAAAAACAGAGGTGCTTGCATGAAGAAACATGAATATTTCAATGTATCATGAAAAAAGAAGAAAAATGCAGCACTCACCAATAGAGCTGAAAAACTGTGCGTCTTTATTTCACATGAATTCCATCAATAGATGTGTGGACATGCAGAGCGTTAGAGGAATGCTAGGGGAGGGAGGTGCCGGACAATGGCCGTTTCGCGATTACTCGCTTCTACAGGTCCAGGTAGAAGCGAGTAATCGCGAAACGGCCTTTGTCTGGCACCTCCCGCCCCAAGAATTTCTCTAACGTCCTGCATGTCCACATAGCTGTTGAAGGAATTCATGTGAAATAAAGACGCACAGTTTTTCATCTCTATTGGTGAGTGCTGCGTTTTTCTTCTTTTTTCAGAAGTGATGTCAATGCAGAATCTGTTAGCTAGATATCTGGCACGGAGCACAATGTCCTGCTAAAGCCTTCTGATTGTTTGTGAAGACAATGTTTGTTGCCTTTGGTTTAGTATGTGATCTCCAATTTCACTTGCAGTACAGAATAGATTAATAAAAGAATCAGTGGTATGGCCATTTTTTCAAAGTGGCCCAGGAATTGTTTTTCAGCACAACAATACAAGGCTACATGTTTCTCATGCTACTGTGAGCAGCCTGCATAGACTAAAGCCCAGGTCACACTAAGCGAGATCGCTAGCAAGATCGCTGCTGAGTCACAAGTTTTGTGATGCAACAGTGACCTCAGCAGCGATCTTGCTGTGTGTGACACCTATCAGCGACCGGCCCGCCCGCCGGGTATCGCTGATCGTGCAGGAGTGTCCTGGGCCATTTTTTGATCATTGGTCTCTCACTGGCCAGCACGCATCGATCAGCGAGCTCCCAGCGCTATAAGCAGATGCTGGGAGCTGGTGTCCAAGGTAAACAGTGGGTAACAGCGCGCGCCTCGCTTAGTTACCCGCTGTGTACCCTGGATACCAGCGTACTCGTGCTGGGAGCTGGTATCCAAGGTAAACAGCGGGTAACTAAGCGCTGCACGTGCTTAGTTACCCACTGTTTACATTGGATACCAGCTCCCAGCGCGAGCACGCTGGTATCCAGGGTAAACAGCGGCTAACTAAGCGGCGCGAGGGCTTAGTTACCCGCATCCTCGCTGGTCCTGATCTCTGGTGAGTCTGCCTGTTTGACAGCTCACCAGCGATCATGTAGCGACACACCAGTGATCCTGACCAGGTCATATCGTTGTCGGGATCGCTGGTACGTTGCGATGTGTAATGAAACCCTAAGTGTGCTACCTTGGCAAGCAGCGTCTTTAAACAAGTCTCACCATCAACCACATCTGGGACGCCATTGATAGGCAAATGCAAAAACAGCAAAAAATCTTGCATTTAGCGACACAGAACATTCATTACCTCATTAATAGCATGCCAAGGCACGTAAGTGCATGTATTTCTTTGAGTGGTGCTTATTCTTGATATTGTATAAATCAAGGAGTTTGGAAACTTTGGTTTCCATTTTTTACAATTGCATAAGATTAACATATCTATCAATCCTGCAATTTCCATAATGTCACAACTTTTTGCTAATGGTGTTGTACTTCCAATGTTTAGGAGTGTATACGTCTGCTATAAGGCAAGAATAACTTGAAGGGAGCAATATGGGGGGAGACAGTGTGGGGATGGGAACAGCATGAGGGAGCACAGTATTTAGAGGGGCAATATGGATAAAGGACTGTGTGGGAAGATACTATGGAGAGGTGGTGGCATGGTATGAGAGAACGTTGTGATGAGGGAGCAACATTGGGGGACAGTGTGGAGATGGCAAGGGTGAAAGAGAAAACAGTGGACAGGGAATAGCATAAAGTATGGACTGTGTGACGGTTATAATTTATAAGAGATGATGGCATGGCAATTATAGTTCACAAGAGAAAACAGTGTGCTGTTCCTGGTTTGTAAAAAAGGACGGTGTGGTGGTTATGGTTCATAAGCGTGGACAGAGTGACATTTATAATTCATAAATGCGGACAGAGTGGCAGTCATAGCTCATAAGGGCAGATGATGTAGCAGTTATAGTTCATTAGATCAAACAGTATGGCGATTATAGTTTACAAGGACAGACAATGTGGCAGTTATAGTTCTTAAAGGAGGACAGCATGGTAGTTGTAGTTCACAATAAAGACCTGTGTGGCAGTTATAATTATCCTATTGGACAAACAATACCTTGACGCCAAACTAGTCTGTTTCTGCCCTGAGCCGATTCTTCCCAGCACTGCTGCAGATGATTGACAGGTTTCATCCTATGAACACATTAGGGAAGAGACCTGTCAATCACCTGCAGTGACCTTGGGAATAGCTGGCCAATGGAAGAGCCGGGTCAGTCTTGTCTCCGGCTATGGTCCCCAGCCGTGGTTTGGCTAATATGAATCACCTGACAGGTTCCCTTTGATAACGTGCTTTGACCTATTAAGTCAATTATCAGACCGTACAACAGCTGGTAGTTTCAGTCATCAAGATGTTGTACAAATGTAGAAAAGAATGGCAACTTTCATAAAAAAGTAGTGCCACACCTGTCTACAAGTTATGTGTGATATGACAGGTCAGATTCATTTATTTCACTGGAGATTTTCTGCATAGCAAGACATAGTCCATGTATAGGAGGGGTGGAGACCCTAAAAGAAAGCAGCCATGTATATATGCTAAATAGAATAATAATATTAATCTTTATTGTTATATAGCACCAACATAGTCTGCAGCAATTCACAGTTTGCACACATTTGCACCGATGGGGCTCACAATTTAACTTCCCTATCTTTGGATAGGGATAGTACAGTATGTCTTTGAAATGTGGGAGGAAACTGGAGGACCCGAAGGAAACCCACGCAAATACGGGGAGAACATACAAACTCATTGCAGATATTGTGCTTAGTGAGATTTGAACCCAGGACTCCAGCGCTGCAGTGCTAACCACTGAGCCACCGTGCTGCCCTAGAATGTCATTATTAGATACTCTGGGACAGATTTAATAGTACTAATTTTAAGACAGAATGATCTAAGACTAGAAAGTCCTAAAACATACCAAATGTATCAAAATGGCTGATTATGTTTGATAAATCTGGTGGACTTTTAGACAGTGTAGTTTAAGTTCTAACCACATATTAGTTGGCTGTCTTTGCCCCAACAATTCTGATAACATTTCGAAACACAAGTCTAGGAAAAAAGAATAATGGAAGTTCTTTTTCAAATGTGATGCTGTAAAAACTTAAGTGATGTCTATGTGTGCTAATAAACGGCATCTTCTCCAGTGTCCAGCCCCTCTCTCTTTCTCTTCTACGTCACGTGATGGCATTTTTGACCAGTAGGATCACACTGCACTCATTCTGTGAGTTGGAAGTCTCTTGTACAATAAATGTGTATGGAGCCTTGTTCTGACGCTCGAGAGGCTTACAATTTTAAAGCTACACTATATGTGAGTCAGCAAATCAGAAGAATAGTCTTGTGACTCAGAAAAATACTGAAAGGGTTCTGGAAACTGAGGAAGATGGCAATCAGAGTATATCAACACACTTAAACTAACATTCACACAGAGTCAGTGAGTAAAAAAAATTACCAAAATGATTTTACCAAAATGAGCCTGTCGGTCGATTCACGTTGCCCAAACCATGTGCAGCTTGATTCAAAGCCTGGCTGCACAATTGAAGCCAAGTATGTGTTTCTCTGAAATGGCAGAGAATAAACAAAATTTAAAGACCCCAATGCACATTTCACATCAGCTTCTTCAGGGGGCATATCAGGTTCACACGCCCCTTGAAGAAGCTGATGCAAAACACGCGTTGGAGTCTGTCACATCAAGCATCAGGTAAAATCCTCTCTTGGTACTCTGTTCCCCTCTTGGGACCCTATATTTGTCAGAACGACCATGACAGGGTGCATTGACCTCTGGACTCTATATCGTTTACTATGACTGGCATGCTGCTATGCTCTGGGAACTTTCCCATTATCTAATTCAGAATGCACTACTCTTACCCATAGTATCATTTATACCTGTGAATTCCTGTTGGACCATACATTCGCCCTTATGCACGCAGCACTTTATGAGTGCCCCTACTGAATGTTGGTTGTGTTATCTGTCTGCCACTATATATTATTTAATATGTTGCTATAATTATTTGATTGCCTTGGTGCTGGGTGTACTCTTTTTACTTCTCCCTATTATTAAATGTGTTTTTTATTTGTATCTATTGTTTGTTTAATAAAGTGTCATTCTATATATCTACCTACATGCGTATATTGCTTCCCTATCTTACAGGATTATCACTTAGCTATATGAACTGTACTCATGGCTCAAGTCTAACCCTATGCTCTATGGACTACTCACATTATACCATAACACTTTACATTCTAATATGCTGTACATAACCATCATACAAAATGAAAGTCACGCATCACTATTCGTATTACATATGACACCGCATAACACTGTACACATAGCATGATTGTTGTCTTCAGGAGTAAGAAAGCAGCAGTGACAGTCTATCCCTTTTACACAGCTGTAGTATTCGCAGGTACGCAGGATGCAGTGACGAGACGGGAGCTGTAGTGAGCTTAAATGCAACTTTTAAAGGCCCCTGAAGAGTTCCTCAGCGTTGGGCCTCCTGGTGGAGGCGGGATGGCGGTGGCCGGGGGCCTTGACGTATAGGCCGCAGCCACAGGCTGGGGTCAGGCAGCGGCAGCCGCAGAGGGCAGTGGGCAGGCCGCAACCGTGGGCTGGAGTCGGGCAGCGGCCGCCGCCGGTGGCAGCTGGCAGACCACAGCCGCAGGCTGGAGTCGGGCAGTGGCGGCTGCAGAAGGCAGCGGGCAGGCCGCAGCCATGGGCGGCCTTGGATGATGGCAGGCGGGCCGCAACTGCAGGCTGGAGTCGGGCAGTGGCAGCCGCTGATGGCAGCAGGCTGGCCGCAGCCGCGGGTCTAAGTGCCGGAAGTGCGAGCGTGGTCGTCCGGTCGGCGTCCCTCTACTGGGCTCCTTGGTGCCGTCTGCTCCTTGATCGTGGTGAGTCCCCCTCCAATCTCTCTGGTCGACGCTCACTCCTTCTGGCTCTCTGGCGCCATCTAGGCTTCCTGCTCCATCTCACCCGTTCTGTTGAGTGCCCCCTGCTGGCGTTCTGAGTTTCTTTTATACCTGCTCCGCCCCCACTTCTTCTAGAACTGTCCCAGGTCCATCCTCTAATTATGTCCCCCGGAAACAGTTCACCTAGGAACCTTGGTGACAGTCTCCTTGGTTCCGGCCCGGTTACATAGTGGAAACTCTCCCCCCTACACAGCCAAGCTCTAATTCATGCTACTCATAATTTGGGCAGCATGAATCTGACACGTTCCCTTTATAAAGGTACAATTTAGGTGGTGCTTGGGTAGCTTGTTAGAATGTAGTCAATGGTAGATTAAATCCACATCAGGAAGTGGGAAATGGCACCAGGAAAGAACAATGACCGTACCGTGTTAATGAATGTATGAGGGAATCAACAAGGTGGTGGTGTGCTGTCCAGTAAAACTGTGAAGAGCAGTATTCAGGGAAAATTGTTAACTTTCTTAAAGTCCACAAATCTACAGATCACAAATTAGTTTTCAGCTTTGGACAGAATCCTTCATCAAGTAATCACCTGACGAAAGCTACTGTCCAGAGACCACACTCTAACAAGCAACAACTCTTCCAATTAGGCCATACATTCTTCTCAAGAGAAACAGAAAAAGTTCCTGAAATTCCTAAGAAATGTAATACATTAAATGTACAAAATGTTTGTTAAAAAAATAAAATAATCCAGGAGCCAAACCTGTGTTTTATATGCGGTGCATCACAGACCAGAAAAATACAGTAAACAAAGAGTTTCTATTGAACGGAAGAGAACTATTGAATGTAAATTGTCTATTTTTAATGCATTAAATAGATTCACATCAAATTGTATGGAATAGTAAGAGTAGTGTTTGCGTTAAATATTTCTTTTTTCACTGTGTTAATCCAGGTTTGACCTAGTTTTAATCCTGAAAAAAGGCTTAGGACACACAGATCTGTTTCCATTTTGTATACATAATACATATGTGTGTGCCTGTTCTTCATTTAGGATTGCTGTGTAATGCAACAGGTACACTGACACATTATTCATTTTATTACCGTTTTATTATCAGAAATGCACCAAACATCATACATTTATATATTGTTTTTCAAAAATAATATTTTGTTTCTATCTTTTTGAAAAGTTTACTTTATTCATTGTGACTAGACTTGAGCAAAAATATTTCCAGGACACTGGTCTAGTGGCCAGTAAATAAATAAATAAACATTAATAAAGTAATAAATAAAATAGCGGCCACATCAGAAGTCTCGAGCTGCAAGATCAGAGACCTGCAAATCTCCTCCTACATGCACGGCATACCTAGCGCCTCTTCAGATTAACAAACCTGGAGCAATGTCATCTTTGCACCATAATGCAAGCATGAAGTTGTGCTGGGTCTACTAATCAGAAGAGACAAAGGGGACTCCGGCATATTGGAGAGGTTCACAGAGCGCTGGCTCGGCAGTTACAGACCTCCAATTTGGCCACTGGACCAGGATTCAGGGAATCTATTTGTCCACCTTTAATTGACACATCTTTCCATGTAAAAATACTGTAAATATTGCAATTCTCATAAGTGCTTTTACCTTAAGGTCAAAGAGACTACTCTCCAGACAGGTCCCACAAAAGGCTTGCTTTACTGCATTTAAAAAAAATAAAAATATTAACCCCTTCACCCCGAAGACTGTTTTCACCTTTCTGACCAGGCCAAATTTTACAATTCTGACCAGTGTCATTTTATGTGATAATAACTCTGGAACGCTTCAATGAATCACACTGGTTCTGAGAAAGTTTTCTCATAACATATTGTACTTCATAATTGTAAAATTTTTTCAATATGGCTTACAATTCCAATGGGAAAAAAAGTATTTAGTCAGCCACCAATTGTGCAAGGTCTCCCACTGAGAGAGGCCTGTAATTGATATCATAGGTAGACTACAACTATACGGCTATGTGCACACGGTGCGGATTCTGCTGTGGAATTTTCCGCGCAGATTTTGCTAAATCTGCAGATAAAATGACCTGCGTTTTACCTGCAGTTTTAGTGCAGATTTGGTGCAGTTTTTGTGCGGATTTCCCCTGCAGTTTTCACCTGAAGATTTCTATAATGGAGCAGGTGGAAAACTGCAGCAAAACCGCACAAAAGAAGCGACATGCTGCTTCTTTTATTCCGCACCAAATCTGCGCAGAAAAATCTGCAGCATGTGCACAGCGTTTTTTGCTTTACATAGCCTTAAATGGTACTGTATATCACGTGCAGTTCTGCTGCAGTTCTGCAGGGCCAAATCTGCTGCAGAACTGCACAGAATCTGCACCGTGTGCACAGGGCCTAAGAGTCAAAATGAGAAAACATCCAGAAAATCATCTTGTCTGATTTGGCAATATTTATTTTGCAAATTATGGTGGAAAATAAGTATTTGGTCACCTAAAACCATGCAAGATTTCTGGCTCTCACAGACCTGTAACTTCTTCTTTAAGAGGCTCCTCTGTCCTCCACTTATTATCTGTAGTAATGGCACCTGTTTGAACTTGTTATCAGTATAAAAGACACCTGTCCACAGCCTCAGACAGTCACACTCCAAACTCCACTATGGTGAAGACCAAAGAGCTGTCGAAGTACATCAGAAGGAAAATTGTAGCCCTGCACCAGGCTGGGAAGACTGAATCTGCAATAGACAGGCAGCTTGGTGTTATGAAATCAACTGTGGGAGCAATAATAAGAAAATGGAAGACATACAAGACCACTGATAATCTCCCTCGATCTGGGGCTGCACACAAGATCTCACCCCGTGGGGTTAAAATGATCACAAGAATGGTGAGCAAAAATCCCAGAACCACATGGAGGGACCTAGTGAACGACCTGCAGAGAGCTGGGACCACAGTAACAAATGCTACCATCAGTAACACACTACGTCGCCAAAGACTCAGATCCTACAGTGCCAGATGTGTCCCCATGCTTAAGCCAGTACAAGTCTGGTCCCCTCTGAAGTTTGCTAGAGAGCATTTGGATTATCCAGAAGAGTATTGTGAGAATGTCATATGGACTGATGAAACCAAAGTAGAACTGTTTGGCAGAAATAAAACTTGTCGTGTTTGGAGGAGACTGAATGCTGAGTTGCATCCAAAGAACACCATACCTACTGTGAAGCATGGGGGTGGCAACATCATGCTTGGGGGCTTTTTCTCTGCAAAGGGACCAGGACAACTGATCAGTGTACATGAAAGAATCAATGGGGCCATGTATCATGAGATTTTGAGTGCAAACCTCCTTCCATCAGCAAGGGCATTGAAGATGAAATGTGGATGGGTCTTTCAGCATGATAATGATCATAAGCACACCACCAGGGCAATGAAGTAGTGGCTTTGTAAGAAGCACATGAAGGTCCTGGAGTGTCCTAGCCAGTCTCCAGATCTCAACCCCATAGAAAACCTTTAGAGGGATTTGAAAGTCCATGTTGCCCAGCGACAGGCCCAAAACATCACTGCTCTAGAAGAGATCTGCATGGGCCAACATACCACCAACAGTAGATTAAAAACACATGAGACATGCACAAAAGTGAACAAGTCGATAGAACAGTGTTCACACCATCCAAACAACTGAAACACAGAAAAAACACAGTATAACAAATGTGCAAAAATACTCTGCTGTAAAATATATATATATATATATATATATATATAACAGTAAACAGCAAGTGTTAATAAAAAGATGATAACAAAAACAGGGTATTTAGTTGATACGTTTTTGCAAAGAATGTATACTAAGCCACTCCACGAACGTCATGGTATACCAATCTCAGAGCAGTCCTATCTAATGTATTTAAAACCTGATCATGTGAACAGTAAATATATATGAGCAGGATTCAGAAAGGCACTGCCCGATGTGGACACGCTGTGCAAGACGGCTTTTTATGTGCATGTCTCATAAGAGAGGGGCGGGAATCTCCCAAAACTTGCATAAGCAAGAAACTAATAAACTTATCAACTAAATACCCTGTTTTTTTATCATCTTTTTACTAGCACTTGCTGTTTACAGTTATATATATTTTTTTACAACAGAGTATTTTTGCACGTTTGTTATACTGTGTTTTTTCTGTGTTTCAGTCTTTGGGTGGTGTGAACACTGTCCTACCGACTTGTTTACTTTTGTGCATGTCTCATGTGTTTTTAATCTATTAGTTTTTTGCTTATGAAAGTTTTGGGAGATTCCCACCCCTCTCTTGTGAGACATGCACATAAAAAGCTATCTTGTACAGCGTGTCCACATCGGGCAGCGCCTTTCTAAATCCTACTCATATAAGTACTGTTCACATGATCAAGTTTTAAATACATTAGATAGATAGGACTGCTCCGAGATGGTTATACCGTGACGTTAGTGGAGTGGCTTAGTATACATTTTTTGCAAAAAACATATCAACTAAATACCCTGCTTTTATTATCATCTTTTTACTAGCACTTGCTGTTTACTGTTATATATATTTTTTACAACAGAGTATTTTTGCATGTTTGTTACACTGTGTTTTTTCTGCGTTTCATACCACCAACAGTGTGTGCCAACCTTGTCAAGACTTACAGAAAACGTTTGACCTCTGTCATTGTTAACAAAGGATATATAACAAAATATTGAGATAAACTTTTGTTAATGACCAGATGCTTATTTTCCATCATAATTTGCAAAATAAATGTTGCCAAATCAGACAAGATGATTTTCTGGATTTGTCTTCTCATTTTGACTTTCATAGTTGTGGTCTACCTATGTCAATTACAGGCCTCTCTCACCTTCATAAGTTAGAGAACTTGCACAAATGGTGGCTAACTACTTTTATTACCCACTGTATTTGTGTAAATATCGGAAATTTGATGAAAATTTGGAAAATTTCAATTTTCAAATATTTTATTTTTATGATTATAAATTATTTAATAAATTTTGACTTATGTCACACAAAATAGTTAATAAAGAACATTTCCCATATATCTACTTTACTACAGCTCACTTTTTGAAACATCATTTTTTTTTAGAAGTTGTAAGGATTAAAATTTGACCAGTGATTCCTAATTTTTTCAAGAAAATTCAGAAAACCAATTTTTTTTAGGGACCACATCTAAGTTACTTTGTGTGGTCTATATGACTGAAAATACGATAAAGTGACACTATTCTAAAAACTGCACCCCTCTAGGTGTTCAAAACCAAATTCAAGAAGTTTATTAATCCTTCATGTGCTTTACAGTAATAATAGAATACGGAAGGAAAAAATTAACATTTTACTTTAGACCCAATTTTTTATTTTTGCACGGGTAACAGGTAAAAATGGACCCCAAAGTTTGTTGTGCAATTTCACCTAAGTACGCCAATACTACATACGTGGTGGAAAATCACTGTTTGGGTATATGGCAGAGCTTGGAAGAAAAGGAGCCCCATTGGACTTTTTAAATATAAATTAAAATGCTGGAATTATTAGTGTACGGCCACGTCGCATTTGGAGAGTCCCTGATGTGCCTAAACAATGGAAAAACCTCACAAGTGACACCATTTTGGAAAGTAGATCCCTCAGGGTATTTATCTAGATGTGTCCTGTGCACCATTACTCCCAAGGTGCTTCAGAGAAGTTTATAACAATGAGCCATGAAAATAACAAATCACTTTTTTCACACAAAAAATGTTTTTTAGCTCCAAATTTTACATTTTCCCAAATTAACAGGAGAAATAGCACCTTCAAATTTGCTGTGCAATTTTTCCTAAATTTGCTGATACCTATACCACATATGGTGATAACCCACCATATTTGGGTTAAAACTACTGTTTTGACATATGGCATCATCCTTCAAACATGCCTCAATCACACCCATCCTCAAAAAGCCCTCCCTTGACCCATCCTCTGTGTCTAACTATCGCCCAATATCTCTTCTCCCTTACGCCTCAAAACTACTGGAACTGCATGTATATCTTGAACTGTCCTCCCACCTCTCCTCCTGTTCCCTCTTTGACCGGTTACAATCTGGCTTCCGACTGCATCACTCAACTGAAACTGCCCTAACTAAAGTCACTAACGACTTACTAACTGCCAAGAGCAAGCGACACTACTCTGTCCTCCTTCTCCTGGACCTGTCCTCTGCCTTCAACACCGTAGACCATTCCCTCCTGCTACAGACTCTCTCATCTCTTGGCATCACAGACCTGGCCCTATCCTGGATCTCATCACACCTAACAGACTGAACATTTAGTGTCTCCCTCTCACACACCACCTCCTCACCTCGCCCCCTGTCTGTCGGTGTTCCCCAAGGCTCTGTCCTAGGACCCCTACTATTCTCCATCTATACCTTCGGCTTGGGACAGTTCATAGAATCCCACAGTTTGCAGTATCACCTCTATGCCGATGACACGCAGATCTACCTATCTGGACCCGACCTCTCCTCCTTACTGACTGAAATCCCACAATGTCTGTCTGCTATCTCAGCCTTCTTCTCTGCTCGCTTTCTCAAACTGAACATGGACAAAACAGAATTCATCATCTTTCCCCCATCTCACTCTACCCCTCCACCAGACCTATCCATCAATGTCAATGGCTGCTCTCTTTCCCCAGTCCCGTACGCTCGGTGCTTTGGGGTGATCCTCGACTCTGCGCTCTCTTTCAAACCACATATCCAAGCCCTCGCCTCCTCCTGCCGCCTCAAACTCAAAAATATTTCCCGGATCTGCGCATTCCTCAACCATGAAACCACAAAAACACAAGTGCATGCTCTTATCATCTCCCGCCTTGACTACTGCAACCTCCTACTCTCTGGCCTCCCCTCTAGCACTCTGGCTCTGCTCCAGTCCATCCTACACTCTGCTGCCCGACTAATCCACCCGTCTCCCCGCTATTCCCCAGCCTCCCCCCTATGCCAGGCCCTTCACTGGCTTCCTATCGCCCAGAGGTTCCAATTCAAAATCCTAACCATGACATACAAAGCCATCCACAACGTGTCTCCTCCATACATCTGTGACATGGTCTCTAGGTACCTACCCGCACGCAACCTTTGATCATCTCAAGATCTCCTCCTCTACTTCCCCCTTATCTCTTCTTCCCACAACCGCATACAAGACTTCTCCCGTGCTTCTCCCATACTCTGGAACTCCCTGCCACAACACATCAGACTCTCACCATCAACAGAAACCTTCAAGAAGAACCTGAAGACCCACCTGTTCCGACAAGCCTACAGCCTGCAATGATCCTCGGTCTACTGAACCACAGCATGACCTGCTCTACCCTCTCCTACTGTATCCTCACCCATCCCTGTAGACTGTGAGTCCCCTCTCCTTATGTACTTGTGTGTCCCTTGTCTTACACATGTTTACTATACTTGTCTATATTTCCCCTTTTCACATGTCAAGCGCCATGGAATAAATGGCACTATATTAATGCATAATAATAATAATAATAATAATAATAATAATATGGCATGTCCCAGAAAGGAAGGAGCGCCATTTAACTTTTTGAATGAAAAATTTGCTGAAATCATTAGCAGATGCCATGTCCCGTTTAGAGAGCCCCTGATGTGCCTAAAGACTGAAACCCTCCACAAGTGACTTCATCTTAGAAATTCGACCCCAAGGAACTTATCTAGATGTGTGGTAAGTATCTTGAAACCCCAGTTCTTCGTAGAAATTTAGAACGTTAAGCAGTGAAAATAAAAAAATCACATTTTCCCCACAAAAATGTTTTTAGCCCAATTTTTTTTATTTTTACATGGATAAAATGAATAAATGGACCCCCAAAATGTGTTGTGCAATTTCTTCTGAGTATGCAGAAACCCCATTGAGGGGGGGAACTACTGTTTGGGATCATGGCAGGACTCAGAAAGGATGGAGTGACGTTTTGGAATGCAGATTTTGATGGAATGCTCTGTAGGTTTTCATGTCGCGTTTGGAGAGCCCCTGAAGTGCCTAAACAGTAGAAACTATCCACAAGTGACCCTATTTTGGAAACTAAGAAATTTATCCCGTTGTATGGAGAGCACCTTTTACCCCCAGTTGCTTCATAAGAGTTAATAAATTTGTTGAGTCATGAAAATAAAAAATCACATTTTTTCCCACAAAAATGTTCTTTTAGCAGCAATTTTTTTGTTTTCACAAGGTTAACATCGAAAAATGTACCTCAAAATTTGTTGTGCAATTTCTCCTGGGTACACCAGTGAACCATATGTGTCACGAAGTGACTGGCCCTGCGTGACATGACACGACAATTGGTCGGTCACTTAAACAAGACAAACAAGGGGACACTGGGGACCCAATTACAATGGTGGGCCCTGGAATAGGGTACGGGGAAATGGACACCTCCTGCACTCTCCTGAGGCTGTGTCCTGGACTATCCTGATGTCCCTATATGGCTTCTTTCAAACCGTCGCCGAGCAGGATACCTCAGCACTCACTTGCCCTGCACCTATCCATCAGTAGGGAATTGGCAAGTGCAGACACTGGTCCCACCGCTGCACTACTACAACACCAAGAGAAGAAATAACAAACAACATTTAGCTATCTCTGCTGCCATGCACCGCACAGCAGAGTAGGGAACCTGATCATAGCATTCAGCTGAGGCACCACTGCACCAGAAAACTCCTTTCTTCAGCACGGTTGGTTTCCAAAAGGACCTGTATAACCAACAGTCAGCTGATGCAGCAGGTGACCTTTTATTAAAGGAAAGTGGGAGTGGTCACCACCTGCATCAGCAAACTCACCTAGCAATGCAATTACACCAGTGGCCACAGAGGGAAAAAACTGATATTAACCCCCGATGGCCTGAAAGAAAAAAGTTTATAAGTGAGAATGCAGATCTGCCACAGATCCAAAAATGGATTGTGACAGTATGTCTCTGAAAACTACTTTTGAGGCATAGTGCAAAGCTCAGGAGGGAAGAAGTGGTATATTAGAGTTCAGACTATGCTGGACTGATTTGAGGGTGGCATGTCACATTGGTAGAGTCCCTGAGGTGACAGAACAGCAGAACCCCCCATAAGTGACCCCATTTTACAAACCAAACCTCTCATTTAATTCATCTATGAATGCAGTGATGAAATTGACACCAAGGTTGTGTCACAGAATTTTATTCTATTGGGCACTGAAGAAAAAATAATTACTTTTCTCTACCAAAATTTTGTTTTAACCCCAGAATTTTCATTTTCACACTGGGAAATGGGTAAAAATGGCACCAAAATTTGTCCCATACTTTCTGATGAATGTGGAAATACCCCATATGTGGCTGTACAGTATTGCTTAGCCATACGGCAACATTTTGGAAGGACAGAGCGCTACTTTCCTCCTGGATCACAGATTTTGCTAGAATAGTTTGTGGACTACATATACAGAGCCATTAAGTACTAGTAGAGAAGAATTCCCCCTTTAGTGACCCCATTTTTGAAATTCTACCCCTATGACAATTTAGCTACAGGTGTAGTGATGATTTTTACTCCATGGGTGTTTACCAGTAATAAGCAGCAGTGGATGTTGCTAAGTGAAAATTGCAAACTGCCATTGTTGTGTACGTATGCTGTAGTCCATAGTAAGTTGTAGCCACTAATATGCGGTAGCGCCCAGTTCATGCTTCTGGAGACATGTGCTTGTAATTTGGGAGGGCTGTCATCGCTACCGGATTGCCAAGCATGTGGACACTAAATGTTGTTTAGTCACGCTGTCGTACTCAGAAGGGAGGAGGCATTTGTATTTGGGAGTGCAGAATTTGCTTAATTTCTTTTGGGAGGCGAAGAGGTATTGTGCTTTTCTAGAGCCTTTGTACTACCGGTAATATGGAAGCCCCCTATATTTCTGTTAACAGATGGCAGAGATGAGCAAGGACTTGCTTTTTTTGTAGATTGATTTGAAACTTTTGTAGGGAACATTTTACAAATTATTTGGGATCACATTTATCGGGCACTCTACCCTGATCACTTACATTGAGGTTTATATCTAAATCTCCAAGTGACATGATTCAGATGAGACCTCTAAGGGAGTCATTCACTATAATGTTGTAGCACAGTTACTGTGGACTCCGTCTGGCCTCTATTCTATGCAGTGTTCTTCTTTTCAAAAGTGCACAAAACTGTGGCAGACCGTGCTTTTATGCACGCTTAAAAAGATGCCAACATCACTGGATCACAGACCAGACTGTGTCCACAGTGCCTCCATCTGCCTCGAAATAGGGCGCCTTCCACCGGGGGTTCTGTCTGAATCATGTACTGTATTTCAGAGATTTACATGCAACTGGTGTAAGCGCCCAGCACAGGATAAATATGAGCCGAGCTTTACTGCGATCTTTTGGGGGCAGAATGAGCAAATCAACAGCAGGTAAAGAATTGGTTTTATTTATTTTTTAAACCATTCCTCATGCTGTATAAGCAATTAGAATACTTTATTCTTCAGGTAGATGTGATAATAGCGATACCAAATATATAGCGTTTTTTTGATTGGCTACAGTCACACACTAAAAGATGCTTATTATTGCAAAAATGCATCACCTTATTTTGATGACTATAATTGTTCCACATTTTGGTTGATATAGTCATGTGAGGGCTAGTTAATTGCTGGATAAGCTGACGTTTTTATTGGTACCATTTTTGGGCATATGACATTTTTTGATTGCTTTCTATTCTGATTTTTGGGAGGCATAATGAACAAAAACCAGCAATTTAGGAATTGATTTTTGTTTTTTTTATACCGTTTTGGATGTCAGTATGATTACAGTAATGCCACATTTATATATTTTTTTAATGGTTTGGCGCTTTTACACAATAAAATTCATTTTACAGCATTTTTTTTGCATCGCTTTACTGCTATAACTTTCTCTGATGGAACTGTATGCTGGCTTGTTTTTTGTGGGACAAGATAACGTTTTCAGAGATATCATTTTTATTTAAATTGGCCTTTTGATCATGTTTTATTCCACTTTTTACTTAGCAGTATGAAGATAAAGCATTGTTTTTGCATAGTTTTTTTATTTACTTTTTTAACGGTGCCCACTGTTGGTGTTAACTAGTAGGACAATTTTATAGGTCTGGTTGTTCCAGACTCAGCGATACCAAATATGTGTACTTTTTTTTCATTGTTTTTACATAAATAAATGTATTTATTGGATTAATATTTTTTTCCTTTTTTGTTCTTTATTTTGTGATTTTTAAAAATAATATTTTTACAATTTTTATTTTATTACAATTTTTTAAAACGTTTTTACATTATCCCAGGATGGTACATGAACGTCAAACTGACAGATCGCTGATCTAATACTCTGCAATACTTCAGCATTAGAACAGCATTTGACATTCAGTGTGGAGGCGTGTCAGCTTGGGCTCTGAGCATGAGCTGACAGGCCATCGTCCCTGGGTGAACCTGTGTCAATTTTTGGGCCTGGGGTCACCATGGACACCATCGGCATGATGTGATTGCATCGCATTGTGCCAATGGTAGCACAAAAGGAGCTCCCTCCCTCTGCGATGCCCCATGATGTCATTATCAACAGCGGCATCACAGGGGTTAAACATCCACGATCGGTGCCATCACTGATAGTGTGCATCGCTGCAGGGTGGCAGCTCTCACATAGAGCTAACACCAGCACTCGATCATCGATCACGGAGGTGCTCAGCATGAGACCACACAAAAACGTCACAATATATATACGGCGATTTGCAGGAACGCAGCCCCCATGGCACCATATACACTGCATGTAAGGAAAGGGTTAAAGAGCAAAGTTAGGGTTATCTGGCAAGGAAATGTTGGTGATGTTTTACTGTTGATTAAAGTCATTTTTTTATTTGTGCCAATGTCCAAACTTCAAATTTGTCTTCTCTGAGTCCATATCAACACTCTTTATCAGTGTGTGCAGAATTATTAGTTGGCTTGATTTTGTGCCTTGTTCAGTAGTGGTCAATTTTCAGCTTTCCTTACCTTGACCATATCTCTGAGCCCTGAAAACCTTGTATGTCTGGACAGTCCAGGAAGGTTATAGTTCTGGAATATAAGAACAAAACCGTTGGCACAACCCTGAGAATTGTCGGTGGTGCCCAAGTAGGATCCCAATCCGTGAACTAAATATATATATTGGGATTCGCGGTGGATACTGCGTCCACATTCCACAAATCACCACGCAGTGGGACGGCTTCATGTGCCTCCTCACAGGATTGGTCTATCTCACAAAGCCCAGTCACTAAGAATCTCACAGTACAATATATCGTACATTGATGAAGGTCCTAGACCGAAACGTCTGTGTATGTATGTACTGTTGTATAATTAAAAATCACCTTTCTGCATCAGAAACCTTTGGTGTGTGCCAAGTTTATATATATATAGTTCTGGAATATGACAGCAAAGGAGGATAATGGCTTCCTAGTTTCTACACGTTTAATACTACTCAAATCTTTTTTTTCTGAACACTTTTCTTGTGACCCTGTTCACTATGTGCAGTAAAACATTTCATGCTTCTATGATCATACCCCAATATCTTTGCAATTTCAAGAGCACTTCCTCCCTCTTTAAGACTAGCAACAGTTTTGACTTTTCAGACTCAGTTAGGCCAGGTTCACACTTGCGATTGGGTAGAGTGCGTAGGGCTACGTATTTCCTCCCTTAAGCTCTGCCTACTTATGCACTTCTTCCCTTAATCTCTGCGTACTTCTGCATGCATTCTGTGTACCTATCTTTAACATTGGGTATGTAGGGACATGCGTTGTTTGCGGATGCGTCTACATGCGTTGTTTTGACATGCCTGCTGACCTCACAGAAATGCAACATGTTGCGTTTATCAGGCATGTCAAAACAACGCAGGCGAACGCATCCACATACAACACATGTGACTGCGTACCCAATGTTAAAGATAGGTGCACAAGACATAGGCGGAGCTTAAGAGAAGAAGTGCGGAAGTAGGCAGAGCTTAAGAGAAGAAGTATGCAGTCCTATGCAGTCTACCCAAACGCAAGTGTAAACCCAGCCTTAAATCTCCTTTTTGGTCCATTCAGCCTGAAGAAATTATGCTGCCTAAAATTTTCACACATCTTGATAAAGGGAGTTGATAGCTTTATACCTCACTTTCCATCATATGGATACACATGACCTGATCTGCTTCATCCAATAAGCATTCAAGTTTATATAACTTAGAGATGGAAAATCTGCATTAAAATGATAATATGGTCAAAATGCTCATTTGTCTAATAATTGTGCACACTATATAGAGCAGGAGCAGCTGAGTAAATTGATATATAAGGGGGGCATTTATATGGATACACCTAAATAAAATGGGAAAGGTTGGTAATATCAACTTCCTGTTTGTGGCACATTAGTATATGGGAGGGGGGAACTTTTCAAGATGGGTGGTGACTAGAGTTGAGCGAAACAGGTTGGTCAGATTCAAAAGTCGTCGACTTTCACCAAAGTTGGGTTTCGAAACCCGACCTTAGCGTGAGGTCGGCCATGCGGTCGTTGACCCGAGCGCCAAAGTCGGAGAGTCGGATTTCACACAATGCTTGCTCGTGACTTTTTTTTTCAGCACGTGACTTTTTTTTCAGCCAATGAGCAAGGACGTACACTGTGGGCAAGGAGATGACATGTGCAGCATTACCAGAAAGAAATTATAGGGGTCAGTATTGGGCCGTTTTCTGCTTAATATGTTTAGTAATGATTTTACTGTGGGTTTTCAGAGCTGAATTATAATATTTGCAGATGATACTAAGCTTTTCAAAGTCATCACAAAGAAGGATAATTTAATGTTGCATAGAGTTTTGGGAAAAAGTGAAAGCTTTGGTAAAACAATAGTAAATGAAGTTGAATCCCTTAGTGACCACAAATATGTCTTAAAACTGATCTGATATATAATAGAACTAGCTGAAGAGCCCGGAGTTGCCCAAGCATAGTAACTAACTGTGGTTAATTATATAGTGCTAAGTTATTTGTGACCATTGGGAATCCATATTGATAACCTGTCTTTAAGGACCTCGTTAAGATATTAGACAGTAGTTTAGCTTTGTATTTTCTGTAATTTTCCCAACACCTGGGCTGCATAGTTTCTAGTGAGAACATGCTTGTTTATAGTATTCATCCAATTATCACATAGTTCTTTTATCACTGTTTGATGAGAACGGTGTATGGTTATATTTTTCAGTGGGAAAGTGTATGTTTATAATTGTTGCATAGCTTCACTATCAATTTTGGTGAGAAATGTCGTGTTCATAATATGGTGGAATAATCGGTACCAGGAGCTTTTTGGCATGTCATATCCGGTGATGTACTTATCCGATGTAGTTTGACATCGGAAGAGTTGGCCACTCAGAAGAGAGATATTATATTGGACAAATATAATTTGTCTCCCTCCACAGCCCAGCTCTCCATCCACCTTCATGCTCTCTCCTTCCGCAGCGCCACTATCCAATTGAAATCCCTCATTCTCCCTCCACAGCCCTGCTCTCTCCCTCAGCAGCCCCTGTCTCCACTGGCCGTCCAGCTCTCTCCCTCCACAGCCCTGCTCTCCACTTGCCATCCTGCTCTCCACTCGCCATCCTGCTCTTTCCCTCTGCAGCCCCTGTCTCCACTGGCCATCCCGCTTTCTCTTCAGCAGCCCAGCTCTCCACCCACATCCCACTCACTCCCTTAATAGCCCCGCTCTCCACCTGCCATCATGCTCTCCCTCCACAGCCCTGCTCTCTCCCTCCACAGCCCCACTCTCCATGCACTATCCCGCTATATCCCTCTGCAGCCCTGCTCTCCATCCATGTCCTGCTCTCCCTCCACAGCTCTGCTCTCCATGCGCTGTCCCACTCTATCCCTCCGCAGCCCTGCTCTCCATCCATGTCCTGCACTCTCCCTCACAGCTCCGCTCTCCACCTGCATGCTGCACTTTCCCCCTGCAACCCGACTCTCCAGCCACCAGTGGGTGGGGCTATGTGGAGTGGGCATGGCTTGATACATACACACACATACATACACTCAGCTTTATATATAGATAGCATCCTTTTTCAGGTGAAAATGCATCAGCTGTCACTATAGCTGACAACCTGCTGTATCAGTCATGATTGATGTTGGCACAATCATGGCCATTTAACCCCTAAAAAGCTGGTGTCAACAGTGACTAAGGTATGGTTAACAGAGTGTGGGAGCTCACTCCTTAACCCGATCGGCACTATGAGATCATGATTGTGCGGCCCTGATGATTGCCAAGGAAATTCATGGTAATATCACAGCAACCTGTATGTCAGATATGATCTGACCCTCAGCACCTTTCCGAATATGAATCAACAATAGCAGCAGAGTAGGTAAATATATTTAAAACATAACCTTTAATAATACCTTAAAAACATGTGATAGGCCACAATGCATAGTTAGACAACTTATACCATAACTATAAAGTGCAAGAGCTCCAAATCAACTGTGCTCAAGATAAACTGATATGATCTCACCAAAAGCCAAACTTTCTTTGTCCCAGCTTATTAAATGTAACTTCTCATATGAACGAATGATCCTTATCCACTTGGGTAGAACAATGAGGGAAAAAAAGGAATATAGGAAAAAGCAAGGGGGAGTATATTTAATTTTTAACACTCTGTGTCGTGCTCCTGCATAGCTGCCGCCCTAACAAGGTTGGTACCCTAGTGTAAACCTATATGTTCCCCTTGGGTTATATAGCCACCCCAACACTTTTCTCCCTCTGTATGGGGGGTTCATCAGGGGGTTTCTTTTCCAAAACAAGCAAAGGCAATATCCTATGAGGCCCCTTGCGGTGGAAAGTGTAGCCTATCAAACCGATAAGTCATGCCAGCACCCCAGTCAGGTGGAAAAAAGGGCCAATAATCGCCTTAGGGTCTGCCGACTATGGTGACCTCTCAGAAGTTAGCAACATTTAGTTGGTAGAAATAACATCTTTCCTTCCTGTCATGCCAGTTTATATTAATTCTTGAAAAGCATCTGAAAAGTTAATAAAATACTTAGCCATTTTTAATATATTGAGGAGCGCAGTTTTTAACATAGTATCACTTTTGGGGGTTTTCTAATATATAGATTCCAGAAAGTTACTTCAAAACGAAATAGGTCCTTAAAAATAAGCTTTGCAAATTTCCTTAAAAAAATGAAAAATTATTGCAACAATTTTAAAGCTTATAACATCCTAACAAAAGAAAAGAACATTTTACAAATCATGCTGATGTAAAGCAGACATGAGGGAACTATGTTATTTTTAAAAAGAAACTCAAAAGATAATGATCTAAATTTATAATTAAAATAAAATATAATGTGCCATGAAAAAAAACAGTCTCAAAATCTCTTGGATATGATGAAACATTAAGTGACACATGTTAGATTTAAAAAAATTGGCCTGATCATTAAGGAGTTAATGTGTGCACATGTGCTTGTTTTTGTAGTTTGGTGTGAGGAAAGAAAATGGGTAGTTATGTACTAAAGTGTAAATCTTTGGATGGAAAAAATATCTGGCATTTACGTACATTACAATCAACTTTATTAACCAGTGCCGAGATGCTACTTCTAATAATAATAATAATAATAATTTTATTTCTATAGCGCCAACATGTTCCACAGCACTTTACATTATAGAGGGGACTTCTACAGACAATAGACATCAACTTCTAAAGGAAATAAAGTACCGTATATACTCGCATATAAGCCAAGATTTTCAGCCCATTTTTTGGGGATGAAAGTCCCCCTCTCGGCTTATATGCAAGTCATATACGCCAGGGGGTCAGCGGGGGAGAGGGGGTGTCAGATCATACTTACCCCCCTGGTGCGGTCTCTGCAGCTCCCCCGCTTCTCTCACGGTCTCAGGCTCTTTACTTCAGCGGTCATATGGTACCGCTTATTAAAGTCATGAATATGCGCATATTCATGATTTTAATTAGCGGTACCACGTGACCGCTGAAGGAAGGAGCCTGAGATCATGAGAGAAGCAGGAGGGTCTGCAGAGACTGCTCCGGGGGGTAAGTATATGCTATATTCACCTGTCCCCGGTCTACCGCTGCATGCCACTCTGTCCTCCGCGTCCTCTGGCTGTGTGTTCAGGTCAGAGGGTGCGGCGACGTAGTTAGTACGCACCGCACCCTCTGCCTGAGCAGTCACTGACAGAGGGACCCAAAAGACAGAGCGGCGATGGACCGGGGACAGGTGAATATCTCAGCGGTGACACCCGGCACCTGTCCACCATGGCACGCCAGTGTCCCCGCCTGCTCAGGACACCGGCATCTGGCCCTCAGCGACGAGAGGTGAGTATGTAATTTTTTTTATTTGCAGCAGCGTATGGGGCATATTCTATGAAGCATTTTATGGGGCAGCATATGGAGCATTATCTATGGAGCATCTTATGGGGCAGCATATGGGGCCTATTCTATGGAGCATTTTATGGAGCAGCATATGGGGAATAATCTATGGAGTATCTTATGGGGCAGCATATGGAGCATAATCTATGGAGCATTTTGTGGGGCATAATCTATGGAGCAGCATATGGGGCAGCATATGGGGCATAAACCCTCTCATGTCCTGATTCTACTTTGAAGCATTACAATGAAACACTTCAAAGTGCCCTGGATGAATTTGCACCTCCTATAAATAGAACAGCACAACACAGATGGCGACAACTCTGGCACACCCAGCAAAGACGTTTCCTGCAGCGGTGCTCCAGGTGCGCCGAACGTCTGTGGAGAAAATCCAATCTACACGAACATTTCATCCATTATAAGTTTATGCTTAGAACATACAACACTGCCCTTCACCTCTCAAAACAAACCTATTTCAACACCCTCATCACCTCACTGTCCAATAACCCTAAACGTCTCTTTGACACTTTTCATTCTCTACTCAACCCAAGAGTACAGGCCCCAACCACAGAGCTTCGAGCTGACGATCTGGACAATTACTTCAAAGAAAAAATTGACCAGATCTGACAGGAAATTATCTCCCAATCACCTCATACCATGCACTGTCCTCCCTCCTCCACTGCATCTAGCTCACTCTCTGATTTTGAACCAGTCACAGAAGAAGAAGTAAGCAGGCTCCTTGCATCTTCTCGCCCAACCACTTGCACCAGTGACCCATTTCCATCACATCTCCTCCAGTCCCTTTCCCCTGCTATCACTAAAATATCTAACCTCTCTCTCTTCTGGTATATTTCCCTCCTCATTTAAGCATGCCATCATACATCCACTACTTAAAAAACCATCCCTCGACCAAAACTGTGACGCTAACTATAGACCTGTCTCTAATCTTCCCTTCATCTCTAAACTCCTGGAACGCCTGGTCCACTCCCGTCTTATCCGCTATCTCTCTGATAACTCTCTTCTCGACCCTCTTCAATTCGGTTTCCGATCTTTACACTCTACTGAAACTCACTAAAGTCTCTAATGATCTGCTAACAGCTAAATCAAATGGTCATTACTCCATACTAATTCTCTTGGATCTCTCTGCAGCATTCGACACTGTGGATCATCAACTCCTCCTCTGTTCCATTGGCTTCAAGGACACTGTTCTCTCCTGGTTCTCCTCCTATATCCCTGACCGCTCCTTTACTGTATATTTTGCTGGTTCCTTCTCCTCTCATCTTCCACTTACTGTTGGGGATCCTCAAGGATCGGTTCTAGGCCCCCTCCTCTTCTCTTTGTACACTGCCCCTATTGGTCAAACAATCAGTAGATTTGGTTTCCAGTACCATCTCTGTGCTGATGACACCCAATTATACGCTTCTTCTGATATCACACCTGCCTTTCTAGAAAACACCAGCGATTGTCTAAATGCTGTGTCTAGCATCATGTCCTCACTATATCTCAAACTGAACCTGTCAAAGACTGAATTCCTTGTGTTTCCTCCCGCTACTAATGTACCTATACCCGACATTGCCATTAACTCCCCAGAAACATGCACGCTGTCTTGGGGTCATACTTGACTCTGAGCTTTCCTTTGCCACCCACATCCGATCACTGGCTCGCTCTTGTTATCTGCACCTCAAAAACATTTCTAGAATTTGACCTTTTCTTACTTTTGACTCTGCAAAAACTCTTACTGTTTCTCTTATTCATTCTCGTCTCAACTATTGTAACTCTCTTCTAATCGGTCTCCCTCTTACCAAACTCTCCCTTCTCCAATCTGTCTTGAATGCTGCAGCCAGGATCATATTCCTTGCCAATCGTTACACCAATGCCTTTACCTTGTGCCAGTCATTGCACTGGTTACCCATCCACTCCAGAATCCAGTACAAACTTATTACCCTCAACCACAAAGCTCTCCATAGCTCAGCACCACCCTACATCTCCTCCCTTGTTTCAGTATACCACCCAACCCGTGCCCTCCATTCTGCTGATGACCTGAGGTTAGCATCCTCAATAATCAGAACCTCCCACTCCCATCTCCAAGACTATACACGTGCTGCGCCAATTCTTTGGAATTGTTAGGGACAGCGGAATGCACTAAATAATAAATAATAGTAAGTGCGACCGAGCCTGTTGATGTCACAGAACTCAGCGGAATGCATGCACGGTATATGGTCACAGGACTCGGGCCCAAGACACAGGGTCAGCATCCCTCTAGACCTACCATGCGTGCAGAATCACAACCGTGGACGCCAATAAGTACTGCTGACTGCAGCGTGGCGACAGACACTGCCGCTGTACGACAATGCCAGGTAGCAGGCACACTGTCGGGTGCTAGTACCGTGGATGATATGCACTGTGGCCTGTAGCTTGCCACTGACTGGCGCTGACTCTATCAGTAGTTCCCTATCCACACACATAATATCAGAAGGAGGGGAATCTTAATGAGTCATTTGCAAGTGCATGCATCCGTCATCATTCACACAGGTAGCAACTAGAGTCTATACTAGCGCATGGCCGAGCGGCCATGCGAACCTTTTATAACTGGGACCTTCCGGAGGCTACCAGATCCCTGAGATGGACCAATCAGATCTGGAGAAGGACCTGTGCATGTGACTCCTGATCTCCAATGGGAGATTGTCTCGTGAGCATACCCAGTGGAGCGACAGAAGGATTTAGCCTTTGGAGTGGGTTGCTGCTGAGCAGCCTGCACTGCTATTGCTGGCCCAAAGGTGGCAGCAACAGCCAGACCCACAGAGCTGGTCTGAGCAGAGCCTCAGGAACGATGGGGCTGCTGAGCAGGCTCCTCTGCGGTCGATGGAGAATGGGAGACCGCTGAATGCAAGGCTCTGGATTCCTGCTGTGCCGCTGCAGGAACCCAACGCCTAACAGGAATGCACTTCCCAGGTCAATACGATTAGTCCTCAATCGCTACAATTTTAAGCATGCCCTGAAAACGCATTTATTCAGACTGGCCTACCACCTCAACACATTAACCTAATCTATCCCTGTGTGGCACAGTCAAAAGTTTTACCATAACCAGGTTCCCCGCATCATGTTCCCACATGCTTTATGCATCTATTAGCCCTCTGTGTCTGTACTGTTACCCACTTAACATTATGGCTGGTCCATACAAGCAGGGCAAATGTTACCACCCACCTTTCGTGTCTACCTTTTTCCTCATAGATTGTAAGCTTGCATGCAGGGCCCTCATTCCTCTTGGTATCTGTTATGATCTATGTGATTATTGTTATGCTGTAATGTCTATCGTCTGTACAAGTCCCCTCTGAAATGTAAAGTGCTGCGGAATATGTCGGCGCTAAAGAAATAAAATGTATTATTATTATATTATTATAATCTATGAAGCATTTTATGGGGCAGCATATGGGGCCTATTCTATGGAGCATCTTATGGAGCAGCATATGGGGCCTATTCTATGAAGCATCTTATGGGGCATAATCTATGGAGCATTTTATGGGGCATTTTATGGGGCATAATCTATGGAGAATTTTATGGGGCAGCATATGGGGCATAGTCTATGGAGCATCCTATGGGGTAGCATATGGGGGCATAATCCATCGAGCATTTTATAGGGCAGCATATTGGGCATAGTCTATGGAGCATGTTGTGGGGCAGCATATGGGGGCATAATCTATGGAGCTTCTTATGGAGCACCTTATGGGGGCATAATCTATGGAGCATCTTATTGGGGCATAATCTATGGAGCATTTTATGGGGCAGCATATGGGGCATAATCTATGGAGCATCTTATGGGGCCATAACCTTTATGGAGCAGCATATGGGGCATATTATTCTATGGAGCATCTTATGGGGCCATTATTAACCTTTGTGCAGCATTATATGGGGTGTATTTTGTATGGAGCATCTTATGGGGCCATCATGAACTGTATGAAGCATTATATGGGGCTCCTGATTAAATATGGGTATTCAAAAACATATAACCTTCTGATGTCTCAATTAATTTTACTTTTATTGGTATCTATGTTTATTTTTTAAATTTACCATTAGCTGCTGCAGTTTCCACCCTAAGCTTATATGTGAGTCAATACGTTTTCCCAGTTTATTGTGGCAAAATTAGGGGGGTCAGCTTATACTTGGGTCGGCTTATACACGAGTATATACAGTAAAGTAATGGCATTTGTCAAAAGAGGCATAGATGTGCATGGCAAGAACAGTTTCACCTTTATTTAAAGTATTACTTTACACCATATTTATCAACAAATAAGAATGGCTTAGTGGTTTAGATATGTGGCTTTAAATCCAACATTTCTCAATTTTTTGGAGTAAAATATTGGCGTCAATTAAGTCAACCGAAAGATGATGTAAAGTTAGATCATCCACCATGAACGTCTATGATACATTTTGTGCACTTTTCAACTGTCTATTCTAAATTGACACTGTCACCATGCCAAGAAGAGACATCTGTGCCACAAAATCTTGCAATGGTTGAGAACATGAATGCCTTTCTTAAAAGTAATAATATCACAAGTTCTTTATGAGTACTAGATTTTTGGGGATTGGAAATTGAGTCAGGGATTTATCCTGATTTCCATATTTGGAGCTGTGAGAATTTTTACCTAAAATAAGGGATTTGGTATCAGCTTTGTGGGGTTTTTTTTTCTTTCCCTGAGATGGTAGGACAATAGGTTAGACTTGATGTTTTTTCAGCACTTTAACTAAGGCATTTATTTAACTGCTCAGTTATCTTCATGTTAATTACCGTATAATAATGTGAACACTCAAGGAATTTAGTTAACTATAGAATATTAAAGTGTACAGTATATCAGAACCAATTATGCAGTACTGTAGATAAGTTTCACATAATCTATTAATAGTAAGCAGTGCCAAGGTAGATAGAAATATAAAGAACACTGCAAATATCATACAAATATGGTATGAATAATTCAAATATTATGATACAATGTGATAGTTGAAATTATACACAGAATGAAAATTCAACTCCAAAGTTCACTAAATCAAGGAACATAGTCCCAGAAATGTATTTTTTATCATAAATTCTAGTTCACATGTTCAAATACATTTCAGTTCTTGATATCCTTTGGATCAGAGAATTTTAATAGCAGACATGATGTATGAAGCAAATGTATGATAAAAGTGTCAGCACAAGAGATTTACTCTTATAATACACACAAGTGGCTCAGAGTTAGGTGTATACAACAGAATTGGATTCCTGGAACTCAGTAGGTTTCCTGTTTCTATAAATGTATCTTGTAGAAGCCGACCAGGTATGACAATGATGGTCCCGTTGACTTATATGTTTTAACTGTACAATGAACAGAGAAGAAAGGGAGATTTTTTTTGTAACCTCATACAGCAATTATGCTTTATTATCATGATTGATTATATTCTTCCATAATCATGTCACATGTCATGATACTGTAAGTTCATGGTTGTGTTACATGATGCCATTAGGATGCTACCGGCGCAGAATTTTTACTGTTTTTTTTAAAGGTTTGTCAAATCCCTTTAATTTCCATCATCAAGCCTAAAATGCTACCTTCCTAGTGGTCCAATGGGAGCAGCAATATGACCTGAGCATGTGACCTCAGACCTCCAATGAGAGGACTTCCCACGGGCATGTTCAGTGAGCCGGAAGAAGGACTTAGTCCCAAGAGCTGCTCGCTGCTGGCTATTGCACGTTACACTAGCTGAACCCTGATTGGCAGCAGTTACCAAGGCAACAGTAATAGAATGAGCAAGATGCCGGGAATGACGTCTTTGCTAAGCAGGCTCCTTTGCGGCTGGAGAGGAATGGGAGACCGCAGACAGCAAGGCTCAGGATTCCTCCTGTGCAGAGGCAGGAACCCGACGCCTAACAATGTGTCAGTGGGTGGGGCTTAACTGAGGACGGAAGAAGAAAGTAGGCTGCCATCTGCAGCCCTGCCAAACACTAGTGTGAAACTATCCTAAGTCTATTGAGTATCAGAACATGACTCTATAGTCTTTCATTATAAAAGAGACTTCCAGCTCACACATAGAGTTAGCTGGATAGTTGCAATTGATGTGATATCACTGAGAAGCAGAGCAAAAAGGCACTGGATCTCAGAGAGAGCAACAGTAGGTGAATATATTAATACACTTAGGGTTTGTGCAGACGATCCGGAACTGGCAGCGCTTTGGATGCACCCAATGTTCGCTGCATCCAAAACACTGCCATCTATTGAACGCAGGTGAATCCGCATGTCATCACTGAACTGTCAGAGAGACCCAGTGCCTGTGCACTGCAGTACTTTGCTTGGCCCTCAACAGGGCAGAGAATTACACCTGCGCAGAAGTGCGATGCTGGGAACAATGAAGCAAACCAGAGGACAGCATCACAGGAAGATAGGAGGTGCCAGACCTGTGACACCCATCAGACCGGACCACCTCCCGGGTGAGTATAATAAAACTTATTTTTCTTATCTTCCAGGTTGGACCAGGGGCTTATCTTCAGCATTAAAGAATGCTGTAGATAAGTCCTGAAAGGCAGCGGCCGCATCTTTTAGCGGCCAAAACAGGTGACAGGTGCACTTTAATTCTCCTCTATAGGCATTCACGGTAGGTGGCCACCAGAACCTTGTTATTTTAGGTGAGTTTGAAGGACAGGGTACAAAAGGATGGTGTACTGGCCCATTGTGAGATTTTCCTAGTGCAATCTGAGGAGGGAGGAAGCTGTAGAGGAAGCATGGCCAGGCTCATCAAAGACATTGCATATAAAAGATCTTGGCTTCAAGAAAAGTCTGGAGGATGGAGACTAGAGGATCCCCTCTTTCCCATAAGGGGTTGAGCCACTCCAGAACCTCGCCAGTGAGAAAGGACATAATGAATGCTACTTTGGCATGATCAGATGAGAAATGATGTGCGAAGAGTTCAAAGCACGACGTGCATTTATTTATGAACCCGTGGCATGGAGTAGGATCATTGCAGCTTTCCATCAGTTGGGCCTTTATGGCAGAGTGGCCAGATGGAAGCCTCTCCTCAGTGCAAGACATATGAAAGCCCACATAGAGTTTCCTAAAAAAAAACACATGAAGTACTTCAAGACTATGAGAAATAATATTCTCTGGTCTGATGAGATGAAGATAGAACTTTTGGTGATAATTCTAAGTGGTATGCGTGGAGAAAACCAGGCACCGCTCATCTGCTGCCCAATGCAATCCCAACAGTGAAACATGGTGGTGGCAGCATCATGCTATGTGGGTGTTTTTCAGCTGCAGGGACAGGATGACTGGTTGTATTGAAGGAAATGGACAAGTTCAGAGATATCCTGGATGAAAACATCTTCCAGGGGGCTCTGGACCTCAGACTTGGCCGAAGGTTCACCTTCCAAATGGACAATGAAATTAAGCACACAGCTAAAATAACAAAGGAGTGGCTTCAGAACAACTATGTGACCATTCTTGACTGGTTCAGCCAGAGCCCTGACCTAAACCCAATTGAGCATCTCTGGAGGGACCTGAAAATGGCTGTCCACCAACGCTCACCATCCGTCCTGATGGAACTGGAGAGGATCTGCAAGGAGGAATAGCAGAGGATCCCCAAATCCAGATGTGAAAAACTTGTTGCATCATTCCCAAGAAGACTCATGGCTGTACTAGCTCAAAAGGGTGCTTCTAGGCAATACTGAGCAAAGGGTCTGAATACTTATGACCATGTGATATTTCAGTATTTCTTCTTTAATAAATTTGCAAAAATTTCTACATTTCTGTTTTTTTTCAGTCTAGGTGGTACATTAATGAGAAAAAAATGAACTTTTTTGAATTTCCCAAATGGCTGCAATGAAACAAAGAGTGAAAAATTTAAATGGGTTTAAATACTTTCCGTACCCACTGTACAATCACATAAATACAACAATCCATCTCAATAAATAAGGTGAAAGGGCAAGAACACTCTGAGATTCAATGAGATCTCCTAGCTGCCTTACATATAGTAACAACAGACAGGAATTCAGGAGGGGCTCATTCTGACATGGCACAACCATACAGCATGCATTTGAAAAGCTCCAATAACCCTACCAAAGATCCTCATTCCTGTGCTTAACACCTAAGCCATCCCTTGTATGGTGTTACCATTATCACACTGTTCTAGTTGCCCACCATAATTGAGTCCACTTGCCACCATTGATTAACAACTTCTACCAATTAAACTGAGTTCACCATAACTTGCCACCCACTTCCACCCAACTCGTCAACCACAACATAATAGCTGCGGTGAAAACAACCAAGCTCATTTAATTTGAATCTACTCTTTTTGGACAATATTTATTTAGTATTCAACTCAGATCTAAATATCAAAATCAAATTAGGAAAGCATCTGTAAAATGCACTAAACCACCATTTCAGAAAGAATAATTCTCCAGCATTCAAGAGAAGAAAAAAAAAAAACAATGGAGAAGTAAACCTCTTGGAAACCATGGATTGTCATTCTCTTGGGTTTAGGAGGTTAAGGCCAAAAGGCAAATCAACATTGTTTTCAAAATTACACGGCAGTATATATACAAAACAAAGAATATAATACAGATAAAAAGGATACAATGATACCTTAATCAATGTAAACAGGGTAAGCAGTCAAATAAAATATCACATATACAATAGGACAGTGCAACAAGAAATTGGGCAGGTGGGAGGGATATAAATGAAAAAAAGACAGGAAGTCACATTTCTTCATAAATGTTCCCCTCCCAACAGTAAAATACTGTTAAAATTAGAGTAATCTGGTTAGTTTCTTTATTCTCATTTTTTACACAACACTCTATGTTTTGTCTTTTTCTCATTCTATCAGAACAGCCTTACTAATAATCATTTTAATCATTTCATAATTCAATAGTGCATGTGAAAATAAACATCTCCTATCTGCGTAATGTAAAAATCTGCTTTCACTGGATTCAGATTTTGTCTGTGAATTGAAGATTATGAGAATAACTGATCAATTCTGGCAGATAAAGTAGCAGATTTCTATAAGATATATTACAAAGTTTCTTATTTTCTTGTATACTATTTATTAAATTAAAATTACAATGACAGTTACTATTTAAGCTGTTTCATGGGCATTGACCAAAACCAGTATTTTTGGTAAGCCATAAATACCAAAAATTACTTCTGTATTACGTGCCTTACATTTCTGTCGGTCCTTTTAAATTACACATGATTGGTCAGTTAATTAGGTGCTCTGAATGTTTTTTTTCTGACAGTTTGTATGCCTCCAAAAAAACTCGTGCACATCACAAATAAAGTTGGGTAATATTGTAAAAATTCAGACACCAGTAGGATTCAGCTCCCTCACTTAACCACAAGTATACAATTCCCATGATTGCAGTCAAGTGCCAACCAGTGTCTCAACCACATCTCGTAAGAGAACATTGCAACCCCTCTAATTTTATAAGAGGGTGGTGGTCTTATTTTTCAACTCTTGAATATTCTGTTGTGAAATACATCTTCTGCCGTTTCCGAAGCATGTTGTGGCAAAACATGAAGCTTGAATGTAGCAAATTTGTCCTGGAGCCAATACTAATAAAAAGACTTGAACAAAACAGTTTATTCCAAATCTCATGAAATTATATAAAACTTGTTCTAATGTGCTGACAAAAAAATAATCTATGTACTGTGTTCTTGTTTTCCAAATGGCTCAAGGCTACTTTATGGCCAGTCAGCCTGGATCCTTAGATGCTGATCGTTATTAAGAAAATCAGTAAAAACAAGTTTTGTCTATTTCTGGAATTGTTACTTTTTGTCATGCTTAGCTCTGGGACATTTTCCTTTAACGTGGTGAAATGTATTCTCTTTCTAATCTGTTTCTATTTTCTGATTGTATATTTTTATTCCATTTTCTGTATATGATGGAGGAGTGTGGAAGGATAACCCACCATTTTTCATTGAGGGAGTGCTCTGAATTGTAAGCTACAATTTAGACATTGCTGTTTAAAGGGATTTAATCTTCACTGTTTCAAACCAGTAGCATAGCTACCGGGGGGTAGAGGGGGTCCACCCGGAGCTATGCTACTGTAACTGTATTAGCATGCACAGCTCGCCCATACAGTTACATTCTGCGGCAGAGCAGGGAGAATCAATCTCCCTGCACTGCTGCCCAGCCGCTATGGGGCTCCTGAGCAGGCGGGGGGCCCGGTGCCGGAAGTGGGCACCTCAGCCTGTCATCGCAAGTTCAGCCAATACAGCCAATACAGCTGACCGCATTGATGAGAGAAGGAGCGAGTGCTCCATCTCCCATCATCCCCCTCTCTGCATTTGATGCAGACACTGACAGTGGGAGCGATGATGTCACTACCTGACACCCGCTGTCAGGAGATGAGCGGGAGCTCGGAGCAGCACAGGAGCCAGGAGGGAGAGAGATGGATTTATTTATTTTTTTATAGAGGTGCATTATATTACAGTTGACCTATGTGGGTTGCTGCCTTACATTACAGTCTGCCTATGGGGTGTGTTGCCTTACATTACAGTCTGCCTATGGAGGGTGCTACCTTATATTACAATTTGCCTATGGGGGCTGCATTATATTACAGTCTGCCTATGTGGGGCTGCCTTATATAAGAGTCTGCCTGAGGGTGCATTATATTAGAGTCTGCCTATGGGATGCTGCATTATATTACAGTCTCCCTATGGGGGGCTACCTTATATCACAGTCTGCCTATGGGGGGCTGCATTATATTCCAGTCTGCCTATGGGGGGCTGCCTTACATTACAATCTGCTTATGGTGGGATACATTATAGTATAGATTCTGCAAATGGGGGATTGCATTATACTGTAGAGTCTGCCTATGGGTGGGCTGCATTAAACTATATAGAGTCTGCCTATGGGGGCTGCATTATACTATATTGAGGACTATCTGGTGTATTATACTATATGGAGGCTATTTAGGGGGCCATCATACTGTGGAAATTACAGTAAGGGGGCCATCATACAGTGTTGGAGCCATCAAACAGTTTGGAGGATACTAAGGGGTCAGTATACTGTGCCTCCAGCTCTATCGCCTCCTCTTCTGAAGTTTCAAAAACTGCAAGCACTGAGTTGTCAGTGCAGGTTCCTGGTCAGGAACAACACCTTTCTTTGTGTCCTTCACCCCCAACAAAAGTGAAGGATGCGGCAGGGCACACTTCAGATTACTCCCTAGAGCTCTTTTCACATACCATGCCTAACTTATCAAGTGAAATCCTGAATTCCCCGATCCAAGATGAATATGACATGGAGTGCATTGATGCACAGCCAGGGCTATATGATTCTGCTGGTACATTCACCCAGAGCACTGCATTGCCCTCACAGTCTACTGAGTCAGATTCTGACCCTGATGAAACTCAGGTGCCCTTTCCCGCATACTATACCAACTTACACTGTGAAACAGAGGAAGGTGCAGATGAAATTGAAGAGGAGGTGATGGATGACCCAGTTGTTGACCCGGATTGGCATCCATTGGGGGAAGAGGGTGCCGCTGGCAATAGCTCAGAAGAGGAGGAGGATCTGCAGCAGGCATCGACATCGCAGCTGCGGTTATCTGGGAGGCCCATAGCAGTCAAAAAACGTGTTAAAAAAACAAAAGAGTTGCAGGACAGCTTGGCCAGACGGTCAAATTAGCACAGCATGCAAGGTCTGAAAATTTTTCCCATAGTAGGAAGAGTGCAGTGTGGCACTTTTTTGACTAAAATCCTATTGATGAGGCAAAGGATATCTGTAAGAAGTGCAGAAGGACCATTAGCCGAGGGAGAAATCTCTGAAATTTGAATACCAGTTGCATGCTTAGACATGTAAACACCATGCACTTGCAAGCGTGGACGGACTACAAAACCTCAGGTAGCACACGTGCACCTGCCCCACTGTAAGCCCACTGGTTAGCACACCAGCAAGAAATGTTGAGGTGTCATCGCAAGGCCAAAGCAGTCAGGGAATCACAATGTTTTCCCAACGAAAGTCTGCATCTAGGCCATCACCACCACCATCGCCGTCACCAACCATCATCACCAACCCCCTCTCAATCCGCCATGTCCACCGCTAGCTCCACCATATGCAGCTCTCCAGTCCAGCTCACCCTAGCAGAGACTCTGAGTAGGACAAGAAAGTATTTATCCTCTCATCCGCGTACACTGGCTTTGAACGCCTACATTGCCAAACTGATCTCATTAGAGATGATGCCCTTCCATTTCGTTGAAAGCGCAGCATTCCGAGAGCTCATGGCCTACGCTGTCCCATGCTATGACCTACCCAGCTGGCACTTCTTTTCTAGAAAAGCCATCCCTGCCCTCCACCTGCATGTGAAAGACCACTTTGTCCATGCACTCAAACAATCAGTGAGTGGAAAGGTGCACCTCACAACAGATGCGTGGGCCAGTAGGCATGGCCAGGGCCGTTACGTGTCCATCACTGCGCACTGGGTGAATGTGGTGGATGCAGGGTCCACAGGGGACAGCGGCGGTGGGACAGTGCTGCCTAGCCCACGGTATAGGCAACAGTTGGCTGTAGGCATTTGACACTCTGCCTCCTCCTCCTCCAAAAGCGAAAGCTCATCGACAGAGCGCAGTCACATGAGCAATCCATCCGCGGCTGCCAGTGTTGCACAAGAGGTGTCCCACTGTCAAACAGCTAGTGGTAAGCATCAGCAGGCTGTTTTAAAGATGATGTCTTTGGGCGACAACAGACACACTGGTACTGGCCGACTACTTGCAGCGAGAAACTGAGTCATGGCTGGGCAGTCTACATTTTGAGCTAGGCAAGGTAGTCAGTGATAACGGAAGTAATTTTGTGGCGGCCATAGCCCTGGCAAAACTCAGACACATGCCTTGCCTGGCTCACACCTTGAACCTGGTGGTGCAGTGCTTCATAAATAATTATCCGGAGCTACCAGCTCTGCTCCATAAGGTGCGAAGACTGTGCTTGCACATCTGTCACTCGCCCGTAGACTCCAGTCATATACAGAGGCTCCAGCGATCGCTCCACCTCCCCAAGCACCACCTAATCATAGACATTGCAACAAGGTGGAACTCCACCATGCACATGGTTGAGAGGCTGTGCGAACAGAGGCAGATGGAAATGCATTTGTGGGAGGATACACGGGCAGGCAGTTTGAAGGCAGACACTGAGTTGTCGGGTGTGCAGTGGTCAAAGCTGAAAGACCTCTGAAAAGTCCTTCAGTGTTTTGAGGAATGCACACAGCTGGTAAGTGCAGACGATGCCATCATAAGCATGAGCATCCCACTTATGTGTTTGCTCATGCAAATTTTGATGCACATTAAGGATCAGGCATCTGCAGTGGAGGAGGAGGAGAGAAGCCTTGATGACAGTCAGGCATTGTCAGCTCAGGGAACTGTCCTGGATGAGGTGGAGGAAGAAGAGGAAGAGGAGGAGGAGGAGGAGGAGGAGGGTGATGATTATTTTGGGGAGAAGGATGCTTCTCAGGGGGCAAGAGAAAATGTTAGCTTGCCAAGGTCAGGCACAGGGTTTGTGCGTGACTGGAGGGATGTGGATTTGGCAGAAAGTGCTCCTCCACCCACCACTGGCAGTGCATCATTGACACCCTGGAACATTGGCCTACATGTGTGATTATCTCCTGCGGATCCTAAAAAGGGACCCCCGCATTACCAAAATTATGAAGGATGACGACTACTGGTTGGCCAGCATCCTTGATCCACACTATAAAGGCAAATTACAGAACATCATGCCACAGGAGAACCTAGAGGTAATATTGGCGAACAAACAAGCAACTCTTGTAAACCATTTGCTAAAGGCATTCTCAGCACACAGCAGTGGTGCAGGTTCTACCACAAGCCGTACTGGGCAACATGGAAGAGGTGTTCGTGGTGCACACAGCCAAAGTGGCGTTGGAGACAGGGGTTTCATAACCATGTTGTGGACTGATTTCTCGAATAACGCTCACACGACTGGTAATACTGAATCAATTGCAACAGACAGGAGACATCAGTTGTCAACTATGGTTCAAAATTACCTCTCCTCCCCTATCGATGTTCTCCCTCAAAGTACATTCCCCTTTGACTATTGTGCCTGTAACCTTGACACCTGGCCTGAATTGGCACAATATGCCTTACAGGAGCTCACTTGCCCTGCTGGTAGTGTGCTATCAGAAAGAGTCTTCAGTGCTGCTGGATCAATCCTGACAGAAAGAAGGACCCAGGTGTCGACCCAAAATGTAGGAGATCTCACCTTCATTAAAATGAACCATGCCTGGGTTTCAAAGGATTTTGTACCACCTTCCCCTGAAGACACATAGGTTACCAGCAAAATGGCTCGTATCAGAATCCTGACAGCGCCGGAATACATCCTCCTCTGAGCAGGGACTCACCCGCACTGTAGGGACCCCTGGGGACCAGGATAGCCAGAAAGTATAGGTGCACAGGACCTGAGTGATGAAGTTTAGCAAGCCGGCACGGGACCTATGGTCATGTGACTGCAAGGGGGCGGGGCTTAGCGTCCTGCTTTCAGAGAAGACAGAAAACTCAGAGTCGGGCAAAACGAAGGTCATTCACAGTATGGACAGTGAGGTACAGGAGGGGTAAACAGACGGGAGGTCAGACAAAACCAAAGGTCATACACAAGAGGGCGACACGGTACCAAGGGGACGAGCAGAGAGAAGTCGGGTCACAAGCAGAGAGTCATACACAAGAGGTAGCGCTGTACAAAAGGGACAGGCAGAACTCATAACACGGACAGAACCGGATCAAAACCAAACAAGCAAGCAAGATATCAGACACAAGGCACACGTACGCACAAGGTCAACTAACTCAGCCGAGGGCAGGAGTATAACTGACACCGGACCTAGGTCCAGTGAGCATTAAATAGCCGCCGTCTGCCAGGGAGAGGCGGAACAATTAACCCCCAGTCAGACCAGGACAGGCCAAAGCGAAACCCCGTCCTGGATCATGACAGCTCGCTTTGTCCTCCTCTTCCTCTGACTTCTCCAATTCCTCCATTTGCAGCTGCTTAACGTCCAGCCTACACCTCAACATATACCAGTTTTTTCACCTCACTAACTGGGCTGTAACCCCACCCACAACTTTAGCCAAATAACCCCCAGTTTTCAATGCGTTACTATTATTATAAAGTAAATTAAGGTTGACAAGCTTAAGTAATAAGAATTTATGTCGTTGCCATTCAAATGGGCACTGTAGGTGTGTTTTCTGTCCTCCACTCACTGCCGACTTTTATTCCCCATTGACTTGCATTGGGGTCGGGTTTCGTTCGGAACTCCGACTTTTGCCGATAGTCGGCTGATTTCGTTCGACTCGACTTTTGGAAAAGTCGGGTGGTCGGAAACCCGACTCGACCCTCCCAGAGGCAAAGTCGCTCATCTCTAATAATGACAATATTTACCACCTTGGAACTCCAAGAGCAAAGATATCCTATAAGTTGTGGATCTCAAAAAATTTTGAAGGACCCAGGACATCCTAAAACCAACGCCCCACATGAGCTCACCAAGGGGAGATATGTGGGCATAACCTTGAGCTAAAAAAAGCATAATTTGGGTTTGGTAATTTGTCAGCCCTGGAAGCCTTTCCTTTGGTGTATCTCCCTCTGCTAAGCTCTGAGCCATTTCAGTGACATCAAGTTAGTAATTTATGTTTGTTATTCCTTTTAATACCATACGCTCACTGTGAGTTCCCCAATAACCGACCTAGTAATGGAAACAGCCACTGCCTCAGCCATCACTCATGAGTCCACTTCATTATTGCCTTGACGATTGGAGGCATCGGACTTGCTTCCCCTGATAAACTGATAACAGGGTGGGATCTACGCGACTTCCTGGCTGTTATCCGTGGCAAATTGGTGGCAGCTGTGGGATCTGTGTGACCTTCAGCCTGTTACTTGTGACAACCATTATAACTGAAGCCTTAGAAAAGTATGCAGGGTTTCCCATAAAGACTTGCAAAGTAAAAATAAAAATAACACAAATAGCAATGGGAATATAATGGCAACTAATCAAAATAGTCAAAGATTTATTTTTAATTACCAATAAGGGTCTATGGTAGAGTTGAGCGATACCGTCCGATACTTCAAAGTATCGGATCGGAATGGATCGGCCGATCTTAAAAAAAAGTATCGGTATCGCCGATTCCGATACCGGAAGTCCCATTCAAGTCTATGGGACTTCCGGTATCGGAATAAGAAAAACCCTGTTTTTGCCTTGTACAGCCTCTCTGGGGTCTGTACGGGCCTTTCGGGGGGCTGTGCCGGCCTGCCAGGGGGTCTGTGCAGGCTCCGGTGGTCTGTGCCGGCCTGCCGGGGGGCTGTGCCGGCCTGCCGGGGGGCTGTGCCGGCCTGCCGGGGGGGCTGTGCAGGCTCCGGTGGGCTGTGCCGGCCTGCCGGGGGGCTGTGCCGGCCTGCCGGTGGTCTGTGCAGGCTCCGGTGGGCTGTGCCGGCCTGCCGGTGGTCTGTGCAGGCTCCGGTGGGCTGTGCCGGCCTGCCGGGGGGCTGTGCCGGCCTGCCGGGGGGCTGTGCAGGCTTCGGGGGGCTGTGCAGGCATCGTCCGATGGGACTACAAGTTCCATCGGGCGGTGCCTGCTACTATGACAGTGATTGACACATTAGCCAATGATGGGACAGTAGTAGTCCCATCATCCGGCTAATGTGTTGAATGTAAAAAAAAAAAAAAAATTACATGCTACATACATGCTACATTCATACTACATACATGCTACATTCATACTACATATATACTACATGCAACATACATACTACATATATACTACATGCATGCAACATGCATACTACATATATACTACATGCATGCAACATGCATACTACATATATACTACATGCTACATACATACTACATATATGCTACATATATACTACATGCATGCTACATACATACTGCATGCTACATACATACTACATATATACTACATGCATGCTACATACATACTACATATATACTACATACATACTACATGCATGCTACATGCTACATACATACCACATACATACTACATACATACTACATACATACTACATGCTACATACATACTACATATATACTACATGCATGCTACATACATACTACATGCTACATATATACTACATGCTACATACATACTACATGCATGCTACATACATACTACATACATACTACATGCATGCTACATACATACTACATGCATGCTACATACATACTACATGCTACATACATACTACATATATACTACATGCATGCTACATACATACTACATGCTACATATATACTACATGCTACATACATACTACATGCATGCTACATACATACTACATACATACTACATGCATGCTACATACATACTACATGCTACATACATACCACATACATACTACATATATACTACATGCATGCTACATACATACTGCATGCTACATGCATGCTACATACATACTACATACATACTACATGCTACATACATACCACATATATACTACATACATACTACATACAATACATTCATACAATACATACATAGACATACAGTACATATAACATAGAGTAACATACTTACCAATACTTGTCACATTGTTCCCCGAAGCCATTGTCTTTTAAAGGAATAAATATTAACATAACAAACCACAAAAATACTCACCCACGATCCGAAGCAGTCCACGAGTGTGTCCCACGACGATCTTGGGTAGAGAACTGCAGCATCAGCTGATGCCGCCGTTCTCTACGGGCTGCAGGAATCCAATGACGGAAGGTAGGTATCCTTCCTCACTGTATTCCTCCGCCACTTAAAAAAAAAAAAGTCCCTAGTCTCACTTTATGCCATTGCTGCGTGGGAAATTACTCTATGTTATATGTTACTGTATGTCTATGTATGTATTGTATGAATGTATTGTATGTAGTATGTATGTAGTATATATGTGGTATGTATGTAGCATGTAGTATGTATGTAGTATGTATGTAGCATGCATGTAGCATGCAGTATGTATGTAGCATGCATGTAGTATATATGTAGTATGTATGTGGTATGTATGTAGCATGTAGTATGTATGTAGCATGCATGTAGTATGTATGTAGTATGTATGTAGCATGCATGTAGTATGTATGTAGCATGTAGTATATATGTAGCATGTAGTATGTATGTAGCATGCATGTAGTATATATGTAGTATGTATGTAGCATGTAGTATGTATGTAGCATGCATGTAGTATGTATGTAGTATGTATGTAGTATGTATGTAGCATGCATGTAGTATGTATGTAGTATGTATGTAGCATGTAGTATGTATGTAGCATGCATGTAGTATATATGTAGTATGTATGTAGCATGTAGTATGTATGTAGCATGCATGTAGTATATATGTAGTATGTATGTAGCATGTAGTATGTATGTAGCATGCATGTAGTATGTATGTAGTATGTATGTAGCATGCATGTATGTATGTAGTATGTATGTAGCATGTAGTATGTATGTAGCATGCATGTAGTATATATGTAGTATGTATGTAGCATGTAGTATGTATGTAGCATGCATGTAGTATATATGTAGTATGTATGTAGCATGTAGTATGTATGTAGCATGCATGTAGTATGTATGTAGTATGTATGTAGTATGTATGTGGTATGTAGTATGTATGTAGCATGCATGTAGTATATATGTGTTATGTATGTAGCATGCATGTAGTATGTATGTAGTATGCATGTAGTATGTATGTAGTATATATGTGGTATGTATGTAGTATGTATGTAGCATGCAGTATGTATGTAGCATGCATGTAGTATATATGTAGTATGTAGTATGTATGTAGCATGCATGTAGTATGTATGTAGCATGCATGTAGTATGTATGTAGTATGTATGCAGTATGTATGTAGCATGTAGTATATATGTAGTATGTATGTAGTATGTATGTAGCATGTATGTAGTATGTATGTAGCATGTAGTATGTATGTAGCATGCATGTAGTATATATGTTATGTATGTAGCATGCATGTAGTATGTATGTAGTATGTATGTAGCATGCATGTAGTATGTATGTAGTATATATGTGGTATGTATGTAGTATGTATGTAGCATGCAGTATGTATGTAGCATGCAAGTAGTATATATGTAGTATGTATGTAGCATGTAGTATGTATGTAGCATGCATGTAGTATGTATGTAGTATGTATGTAGTATTTTTTTTTTTTTTTTTTAACATTTAACACATTAGCCGGATGATGGGACTACTACTGTCCCATCATTGGCTAATGTGTCAATCACTGTCATGGTAGCAGGCATCGCCAGATGGGACTTATAGTCCCATCGGACGATGCTTGCACAGACCCCCGGACATCAGCACAGCCCCCCGGCAGGCCGGCACAGCCCCCCGGCAGGCCGGTACAGACCCCCACAGGGTGCACAGCCCCCCGGCAGGCCGGTGCAGACCCCGGGCAGTCCACACAGCCCCCCGGCAGGCCGGCACAGCCCCCCGGCAGGCCAGTACAGACCCCGGGCAGTCCACACAGCCCCCCGGCAGGCCGGCAGAGACCCCCGGAAGGCCCGAAATGACGGCGCATCTTGATGCGCACACACCGCGCATCATGATGACGTCAGGCTGTCAATCAACTTTGAACTTCCGATTCCGATGCCGACTTCCGATATTGAAAAAATATCGGAAGTCTGTATCGGAATTCCGATACAGCAAGTATCGGCCGATACCCGATACTTGCGGTATCGGAATGCTCAACACTAGTCTATGGATAACATTCAAATATTCAGCCATAAATGTGAATTGGCATTTGATTGAAAGTGATAAACATCTGCACTCAATGGCTTGCCGTAAACCATTTTTTATAGAAGATGCTGTAATTTAGGTGATGTAGTAGTCCAAGAATTGGCTAGAAGAAAACTCCCATAAAGGTAATTTTAAATGTGGAAACATTTAATTCTGTCATCTTCATAGCACAATTAATCCTGTACAGATAGGACCTGTTTTACATCATGTGTCTGAATGTATTTCTTGCAGGACCAATTTCATGGTCTACATCATTATTTGTTCATATAAATTTTATTATATTGGAAAAACGCTATTTGTACATTTCAGTGAACATTACCATTCAATCACATTTGGGAAAAGGTTTACGCAGGTTGAATAAAAATTTGAAGGATTACCATGTTACTCATCCACAAGCTCTGCCGTTTGCATGTCTTAAGAGAGTCAACTCTACTCTGCAAGGTGGGGATTACCATAAATTATTTATTGGAAAGAGAATCCAGATGGATTATCAATGTAAATGTACATGGTCAGTTAGGTGTAAATGTCAGAATCAATATGTCAGTGTTTTTATAAGATAATGTGGATTTTATCATTGTTTGTATTGTATCCTCCTTGATGATGTTTAACTTGTAGCTGCCCTAAAAGTAAGTAGCTTTACAATATTACACATCTAAACCCATAGAAGCATTTGTACAAGGTTGTCCTTCATGCTCCCAGCACTCACTTCATACCATTTTAACTATGGAATAAAGGACTATTTTAAAGAATGGTGAGAGCCACTTTTTATGTGCTCTCATTTATGAACATTATTATGTACATAGTACACTTTAGTCTGTTATTGACCCAATTAATTCTAGGGGGAAAATTCTTTAGGCATGCTTTGTGACCTATGCAGAGATCAGGAGAAGATGAGCTTTGGCCATTATCAGTAGTATATTCAGGGTTATATATTTCCATCTTCATAATAGAGGTGTCATCTTTAATTGTATTTCAACCTGTTGTAATAATGAAAACTAATGTCGATAGAATAGGAAGTGTCAGTCTATTATAAAACTCTGTGGGCAGTGGGAAAACAGCAAGATTTAAAATATTTTTTAATACAGTTGATGGCAAGTACAATAATGTAAATACATGTTGGTTCAAAGGAGATGTCTGGTTTTAAATTACAAGTCTGCAGTCACTCTATGGGCACCATGATGATTCTCCAGTGCATGGACTCACTTAATGCAAATGTATAGTGCCAAGACGGAAACAGTATAGCTGGAATGTGACTGGAAGTATGCATATTCCATACTTGCGGTCACATGACCGCCATTCGCCAGCATTGGAGAACCCTCACAGCATGAAGTGCACATAATCAGAGGCTTCACAAGTCCTCAGCCACTGTCACACTGGGAGCGAGAGGACACCCAGCATGCAGCACAAAGTGAGGCGAACACCAGGGAAGATGTACAAGGAAGACCCTGGAGATAGAGAACAGGGAGAGGGGTCACCTCCTAACATAAACCTAAGTCTGATCACTGCACTCCCTATCTTCACTATACATGTCCTCCCCCCTGCGTGATCACATGCCTAGGTCCTCACTGACACTAAACTTACCCTGTCTAGTGCATAGGCCAGCGAAGCACTAGTCCCTCTACTACAAAAAGACAACACGAAGAAGGTAAGGCAAACAATTGAAAAAGACACAACAATTAGCACTCCTCAACTTCACCAACAGGAAACTTCGTTGCTGCAACAGAAACAAACACCACAGCTTCTTGAGAGATAGGAATCTTCAAAGAGAGAGAGAAAATCCAATCTGGCTAAAGATTTTATCCATGATAAGTTTAAGCTTAAAACATACAACTCTGCCCTTAACCTCTCCAAACAAACCTACTTCAACATCCTAAACATCTCTATAACACTTTTCATTCCCTCCTCAATCCAAAAGTGCAAAACCCGACCACTGATCTCAGTGCTGACGATTTGGCCAATCATTTCAGAGAAAAAACTGACCATATCCGACAGGAAATTTTCTCTCAATCCCTTCATCCCATGAACTGTTTTCCCTCCTTCACTGCATCTAGCTCACGCTCTGTCTCTGAATCAGTCATGGAAGAAGTGATCAGGCTCCTTGCATTTTTTTGCTCTACTACTCTTGCACCAGTGACCCTATTCTCTCACATCTCCTCCAGTCCATTTCACCAACTGTCACCGCTCATCTAACAAAAATATTCTACCCCTCTCTCTCTTCTGATATCTTTCCCTCCTCATTTAAACATGCCAGCATACATCCATTAATTAAAAAACCATCTCTCGACCAAAACTGTGCTGCTAACTATAGACATGTCTCTAATCTTCCCTTCATCTCTAAACTCCAGGAACGCTTGTTCCACTAAGTCTAATTCGCTATCTCTCAGATCACACTGTTCTCTCCTGGCTCTCTTCATACCTCTCGGACCACTTCTTCACTGTATCCTTTGCTGGCTCCTCATCCTCTCCTTTTCTCTTTACTCTAGGGGTTCCTCAAGGCTCAGTCCTAGGCTGGGGTCACACTAACCGACGAGAAATACGGTCCGTATTTTACACGCATAACACGGAGAAATGTCCCCTAAATAGTGCTCTGTATGTCATCTGTAATCTAGGTGTGGTCGCGTATTTTGCGCATGTAAGCATCCGTATGTAATCCGGAAGGCATCCGTATGCCAAGATTTTCTCGCAGGCTTGCAAAATGGACATATAATGGATCCCTAAGACAGGTTAAAACCCAAACAAAAGAATAGATATATACACATAGAATACACATACATATATATATATGTCATTGCGACACATACAGTATATATATATATTTACATTTCATAGAGTTCTAGATAGCAGAACAGCCGCTAATTCAATTGCCGGCTTCTGTAAAATCATTCCCAAACTCGACATGAAATGACACATGGTTTACATACAGTAAACCATTTCATTTCATGTATTTTTTTTTAAATGTCCCTGACTAATAATTAAATTAGGGTTTGTGTGTAAAATTTGGGATGTCTAGGTGTTAAATTAAGGGGTTAATTCGTTGGAAAAAAATGTGTGGGCTCTCGTGGCAAAATCGCAACCAGAGAGGTAAAGTAGGTGAGTGAGGGCAGATTTTAATAGCCTTGAGAGAGACCATTGTTTTTGGCCCTGCCTCGCTACAAAAATCTGTCCCCAGACACCCCAGAAAAGGCACATCGATAAGATGTGCCTTTTCTGGCACTTATCCTCTCTATTCCCATTGCCCTGTAGTGGTGGCTAATGGGTTAATATTAATGGCTTAATGTCATCTTGCAATTGAAAGGTGACTTTAAGCCGATTAATAATGGAGAGGTGTCAATTAGACACTTATCCATTATTAACCCTAGACTATTAAACGGTTAAAAAAACACACACAGACATTAATTAAAAATAATTTTAATGAAATAAAGACACCAAGTTTTTGACAAGATTTATTGCTCTGGTAATCCAAAACTAAACCATCGACCTGTAACAAAAAGAAAACAAAAAAGCAACCATATCGTTACCTCTCCGCTGCTCAGTCAGGTCCCCCGCTTCAATCCATCAGAAAGGGTTAAGTGGCTTACACAAGGACCTGTGCTAATGCGACCAGCCCCATGAAAACCACTGCCAGAATGAATTAGTTCATCTCTGCGCAGCCTCCCGGGCTGCCCTGAGGTGAACTAATTATCATGGGAAAGTTTCTGCATTTTTTCCCATGCTCATCAGTTCACCTCAGGTCAGTCGGGGGACTCCACGCAGCCTCACTGACATCACTGCCTGACCCAAAGTGAACTAATGAGCGTGGTAAAAAATGCAGAAACTTTCCCATGCTAATTAGTTCATCTCAAGGCAGCCAGGGAGGCTGCGCAGAGATGAACTAATTCATTCTGGCAGTGGTTTACATGGGGCTGGTCGCATTAGCACCAGTTCCTGTGTAAACCACTTAACCTTTTCTGATGGATTGCAGCGGGGGACCTGACTGAGCAGCGGAGATTTAAGGATATGGTTGGCTTTCTGTTTAATTTTTGTTACAGGTCGATGGTTTATTTTTGGATTACCAGAGCAATAAATCTTGTCAAAAACTTTGTGTCTTTATTTCATTAAAATTATTTTTAATTAATGTCTGTGTGTGTTTTTTAACCATCTAATAGTCTAGGATTAATAATGGATAAGTGTCTAATTGACACATTTCCATTATTAATTGGCTGAATGTCACCTTTCAATTGCAAGATGACATTAAGCCATTAATATTAACCCACTAGCCACCACTACAGGGCAATGGGAATAGAGAGGATAAGTGCCAGAAAAGGTGCATCTTATAGATGCGCCTTTTTTGGGGTGTCTGGGGGGCATATTTTTGTAGCCGGGGGGCCAAAAACAATGGTCTCTCTCAAGGCTATTAAAATCTGCCCTCACTCACCTGCTTTAACTCTCTGATTGCGATTTTGCCGCGGGAGCCCACACATTTTTTCCAATGAATTAACCCCTTAATTTAACACCTAGACGTCCCAAATTTTACACACAAACCCTAATTTAATTATTAATCAGGGACATATAAAAAAATACATGAAATGAAATGGTTTACTATATGTAAACCACGTGTCATTACATGTCGGGTTGGGGAATGATTTTACAGAAGCCGGCAACTGATTTTGTGGCTATTCTGCTATGTAGAACTCTAAGAAATATATATACAGTATATATACCGTATATACTCGAGTATAAGTCGATCCGAGTATAAGTCGACCCCCCTAATTTTGCCACAAAAAACTGGGAGAACTTATTGACTCAAGTATAAGTCTAGGGTGGGAAATGCTCCATAGATTATTCCCCCATATGGTGTCCTCAGAAGAAGCTCCATAGATTGTTCCCTCATATGATGCCCCCATAAATAGCTCCATAGATTGTTCCCTTATATGCTGCCCCCATAAATAGCTCCATAGATTGTTCCCCATATGCTGCCCCCATAAATAGCTCCAAAGATTGTTTCCTCATATGCTGCCCCCATAAATAGCTCCATAGATTGTTCCCCCATATGCTGCCCCCATAAATAGCTCCATAGATTGTTCCCTCATATGCTGCCCCCATAAATAGCTCCATAGATTGTTCCCTCATATGCTGCCCCCATAAATAGCTCCATAGATTGTTCCCTCATATGCTGCCCCCATAAATAGCTCCATAGATTGTTCCCCCATATACTGCCCCCATAAATAGCTCCATAGATTGTTCCCTCATATGCTGCCCCCATAAATAGCTCCATAGATTGTTCCCCCATATACTGCCCCCATAAATAGCTCCATAGATTGTTCCCCCATATGCTGCCCCCATAAATAGCTCCATAGATTGTTCCCTCATATGCTGCCCCCATAAATAGCTCCATAGATTGTTCCCTCATATGCTGCCCCCATAAATAGCTCCATAGATTGTCCCCTCATATGCTGCCCCCATAAATAGCTCCATAGATTGTTCCCTCATATGCTGCCCCCATGCTGCTGCTGCATGTAAAAATAAAAAAAATGACATACTCACCTCTCCATCGTTGGGTGTCAGATTCTCACCTGTCCTGCGTCCATGGCTGCTCACCGCTATCTGCACGTCATCAGTCAGTGACGTTCAGACTGCAGGGGGCTTGGCGCGCACTAACTACGTCACCGCGCCCTCTGCTGTCTGAAGTCACTGACCGATGACAGACAGCAGCAAGCAGCCATGGACGCAGGACAGGTGAGTATCGCTATACTTACACGTCCTGACAATGTCGCTTGAGTCCCCAGCTTCTCCGCGCTCTCTCTTCCTGCATTCAGCGGTCTTGTGATACCGCTCATTAATATGCGCATATTCATGAGTTTTAATGAGCGGCACCACGTGACCGCTGAAGGCAGGAAGAGAGAGCACGGGGAGAAGCTGGGGGCTCAAGAGACAGCGTCAGGGCGGGTAAGTATGACCTGACACCCCCGCCCCCCCTCCCCCTCTGACCCACTTTGTATATGACGCGAATATAAGACGAGAGGGGGACTTTCAGCCCAATTTTTTGGGCTGAAAATCTCGACTTATATTCGAGTATATACGGTATATATATATACTGTATGTGTCTCAATGACATGTATATATGTATTCTATGTGTATATATCTATTCTTTCGTTTCTTTATTAAATATGTCAGTGTGATTTTACTGTATAGCGCACTTATTTGCCGGCTTTTCTAAAGGACACTGGGTGCGTATTTCTCACAAGTCACACATCTGGTCCTTGTGTAATGTGTTGTTTTTGCGCACCCATAGACTTGCATTGGCGTATTGCGGCTGGAATACGCTGACATAAGCAGCAAGCTGTGATTGGCACGGACCGTAAAATACGTGCGAGAAATATACGGCTGATGGGAAGCTACCCCATAGAGAATCATTGGTCCATATGCAATGTGTCATTTTTATGCCTCTCACTCATCCGTATTTCTCTCTAGTGTGACCCCGGCCTTAGGCCTCCTCCTGTTTTACTTGTTTACTGCCCCTCTTGAACAATTAGTAAATTTGGTTTTTAGTAGCGTCTCTAGGCTGATGATGCCCAATTATACACCCCTACTTCTGACATAATGCCTGCATTATTACAAAACACCAGTGATTGTTTTACCACTGTCTCTAACATCATGTCCTCCCTTTATCTGAAGCTGAACCAGTCAAAAACTGAACTCCTTGTGTTTCCTCCATCCACTAACATATACATATGCCCGACATTGCCATTTTTGTGTGTGGTTTTACTATTATTGCCCAGGAAGATCCTTGCTGTCTTGGGGTCATACTTGACTCAGATCTTTCATGTACTCCCTACATCCAATCACTCACTCGCTCATGTCACCTACACATCAAAAACGTTACTAGAATTCAACCTTTTCTTACTTTCACCAATGCAAAATCTTTTACTGTAGCTCCTATTCATTCTCGTTTGGACTATTAAAACTCCCTACTAATCGAGATCCCTCTTACTAAACTCTCCCCTCTCCAATCTGTCTTGATCACCTGAATACAGCAGTCAGGATCATATTCCTTGTTGCACTGCTTACTCATCCACTCCAGAGTTCAATATAAACTTATCACTTATCACGTTCACCGACAAAGCGCTGCATGGTTCAACATACATATCCTCTCTTGTCTCAGTCTACCACCTTTCCTGTGCCCTCCGTTGTAATCTAAGATTAACATCCTCAATAATAATAATAATAATAATCTTTATTTTTATATAGTGCTAACATATTCCATGCCCATTGGGGACAGTGCCAATAATGTCTGTAAAGGGCTGTGGAGTTAATGGAGCTATATAAATGAGTAAAATAAAAAAATAAATAATTAACTATTGATGTTTCAACATATTTCAAATTCAGGTTGCACAACGAGTACAATAACGTCTGTAAAGTGCTGTGGAATTAATGGCGCTCTATAAATGAGTAAAATAAATAATTAAAAATATATCATGGGATTGGAAGTTTTAATAGGAACAACAATCTCAGGATATCCATTTGGTGAGTAACTATATGCTTTTTCTTGCCCATCACAGGAGGGTCCTGATTAGATACGTCCATCAAATAGCAAAAGGCAAAAGATTCAAGAGCAATGTCAAACCAATATCTCCAAGAAAGCACCAACAATCACTGAAATATACTGAACAACCCCAGGGACAAAGCTAACGCGAAACGCGCATCAGGGAGCCACACTGCCACACTCAGGTCATATGTCCTTGTCCTATTAAGCTTCTTTTCCACTGTTGGCACCTTCTGTTTTCCTGTGTCCTTGATTTATGCCAGAGTGGAGACTAGCAGCGATTTGTGCACATGCACTTTAAATTCAATATTGTTCCCTGCAGCTAATGCGGCAATACTGACTTGGGCACAAGTTGAAATCATTACCTATGTATACTATTGCTAGGAGGTATTAGTTGTGGTATGGTTACACTTGCCTTGGTGCACTATTTGATACTAACAGTTACTGTACTTATGAGACTATTCACTTTAAGCAATTGTGCTTTATATCTGTATTACTTTTATCTCTCTTTTTTCATATATGAGGATTTTATATGGAATAATGCTGTTCTATTATGGAGATATTTGTGTTTAGGCCTCATAAAGAATAATATACCAGCATATATTAAACATGTATACATTTATCCTTGTGGTGTATATACTTATTTATTACATACCTTCAGGCTGTTATAACTATCACTGTGGGCTTAATGTTTTATCCTTTTTTGGATACTTATACATTGGATATTTCTTGGACATATTGACCAGTTTGGCAGTCATTGGAATGTATCTTCTTAATAATTAATAATTTTTATTCATGATGTGTCATAATAAACTACATATAACTGGTTGCACTTTACCCCACTGTGGTATAATATTCTATACATATATTTATCACTCCATTCATAGATTGTCTATTGTACAGCCACTTTATTTAATACTGAGTATTTTTTGACCATGTATCTTATACCCTTATATATGATACTTTTCTCACCATTTTCCTCTGTATTATTTTCCTCATTTTTAATATAGTTTTTATGTCATTTTTGTATGTTCTGAATAATAAAAGGCTACTTATTTTTTATAGGTTTCTATAGTCCAGTAACTGCTCACTTTCTAATTAATTGATTGACTTATCTAGTTTTTTGTAGGTATTAGCTCTTTTCACTCATCTGGTTTAGTAAATAGTTGTATTTCATATTAAATAACAATTCTAGTTCTTGCTTTTTAGAACTCTGCTTTGTGCCATTCCTTGGTTATCTGAACCAAAGGTCACAAATAGGTGACTGTTACATTCTTAGGACATAGCTAAGGGTCTGGTTTCACTTAGCGACGCACCAGTGATCCCGACAATGATAAGACCTGGTAAGGATCGCTGGTGCATCGCTAAATGGTCGCTAGTAAGCTGCCAAACAGGCAGATCTCTTCAGCGACACAGCAACGATCCGGCGATCCATATAACGACCTCGGCGGTTGTTCGTACTTTGTCACACAGCAGCTTTTCCAACCTGCGTCCCAGAGTTCTGCATCACCAACGAGTTAGAGTTAAATGTTATCATGTGATTTTTTTACTTTTACAGACCTGCGCTTTGAAATTAGCTCTTTCTGATTTTTTGCTACAGTGGGTTTATTTTTTCTGTGTTTTTCCTTTATAAAACAGGATTTTTGGGTTGCTTACCGTAAAATCTGTTTCTCGGAGCCTTCATTGGGGGACACAGAGACCTTGGGTGTATGCTGCTGCCACTAGGAGGCTGACACTATGCACAAAAAAAGATAGCTCCTCCTCCGCAGTGTACACCCCACCGACCGGCAGAGAATTCCTCAGTTAGTGAGAAAGCAGTAGGAGAAGTAACAGAATAGGTTGACAACATAAACAACTCAACTGTAACCATTCAACCAAAGTAAGAACAGGAGCTGTAAAACATGGGAGGGTGCTGTGTCCCCCAATGAAGGCTCCGAGAAACAGATTTTACGGTAAGCAACCCAAAAATCCTGTTTTCTCGTTCGCCTTATTGGGGGACACAGAGACCTTGGGACGTCCCAAAGCAGTCCCTGGGGTGGGAAACAAACTTCCATCAGGCCAGCGGACTCACCACCGCGGCCTGCAGAATCCGTCTACCTAGGCTGGCGTCCGCCGAAGCGTAGGTGTGGACTCTGTAGAATTTCAGAAACGTGTGAACCGATGACCATGTTGCAGCTTTGCAAAGCTGCAGTGCGGAAGCTCTGTGGCGCACCGCCCAGGAGGCACCCACTGCTCGAGTAGAGTGGGCCCTGATACCCGGAGGGGCTCCGCGACGCTTAACACGGTAGGCTTCCAGGATAGCCGATCTGATCCAGTGAGCAATGGTGGCTTTTGATGCCGGGTGACCTTTCCGCGCTCCATCAGGGATAATGAAAAGAGACTCTGTCTTTCGCAAGGAAGTCGTCCTAGACAGATAGACTCTTACCGCCCTAACCAGGTCCAGCTTGTTCAAGGACCGCTCTCGGGGATGAGTTGGATTCGGACAAAAGGACGGGAGCACGATATCCTCGTTGAGGTGAAACGAGGACACCACCTTCAGAAGGAACGAGGGCGGAGGCCGCAGAACTACCTTATCCTGGTGGAGAACCAGAAAGGGAGAGCGGCACGAAAGAGCTGTCAATTCCGACACACGCCGGACAGAGGTGATGGCCACCAGAAAGGCTACCTTCCAAGAAAGGAGAGAAAGGGAAATATCCCTGAGGGGTTCAAAGGGCGGACCTTGCAGAACCTCAAGAACCAGATTAAGATCCCATGGATCCACGGGCGCCCGGTACGGCGGGACCGTGTGAGCCACGCCCTGAAGAAAGGTCTTAACCTGAGGACGGGAAGCCAACGTTTTCTGAAACAGAATGGACAGCGCCGAAACTTGACCCTTCAGGGAACTGAGGGCAAGCCCCACATCCAAGCCTGCCTGAAGAAACGCTAGGACTGAAGGGAGCGAAAAGGACATGGGCGCGACGTCATTGGTCTCACACCAAGTGAAATAGGCCTTCCAAGTACGGTAGTAAATCTTGGAAGATGATGGCTTTCTGGCTCGGATCATGGTCTGAATTACGTGGTTGGAAAATCCTGCTCGTTTCAGAACCTCGGTCTCAACAGCCACGCCGTTAAATTGAGCGGCCGAGAATTGGGGTGGCAAATCGGACCCTGAGACAGCAGATCTGTTCTGTCTGGAAGCTTCCAGGGGGCGTCCGCGAGAAAGGTAAATAAATATGAAGCCAGGGCCTAATACTCACCTATCCACGATCCGTTACCTGTCTGAAGAAGTCTTGCGTCTCATCCATCCGACAGGCTCTGGTAGGCGAGTGGGAGGGAGACTGGCGACAAGGACCCCTGGAGTCGCTGGCACGTCTTGGTGTCGGCGTCCGTCTGGCTGGTCCTGCCGCAGAGAACTGCAAGGATACGGGGTGGCAGTACACGCCGTACTTGCAGACTCCATGTGGGAGTACAGATGTGACTTTTCACTCTGTATCCCTCCGTAGAACCTGAAAAGGAACGACGCACGACGAGGTAGATATGGGTCTAATAAAAGACCTGTGTCCACCTCCTACTGACACTAAGCTAAACTGAGGAATTCTCTGCCGGTCGGTGGGGTGTACACTGCGGAGGAGGAGCTATCTTTTTTTGTGCATAGTGTCAGCCTCCTAGTGGCAGCAGCATACACCCAAGGTCTCTGTGTCCCCCAATAAGGCGAACGAGAAATGTAATTTTAAACTATTTTCCAAAATTGATTTTGTTTAGTGATGATTTTTGGATAAACACTTTACACTGGTAACAATAATAGAAGGCATTGGCATATGTAAGGATTTTCTATTACAATCCCTGGCAAAAATTATGGAATCACCGACCTTGGAGGATGTTCATTCAGTTGTTTAATTTTGCAGAAAAAAAGCAGATCACAGACATGGCACAAAACTAAAGTCATTTCAAATGGCAACTTTCTGGCTTTAAGAAACACTAAAAGAAATTAAGAACAAGAAATGTGGTAGTCAGTAATGGTTACTTTTTTAAACCAGCATAGGGGGAAAATTATGGAATCACCCTGTAAATTTTCATTCCCAAAACTAACACCTGCATCAAATTAGATCTGCTCATTAGTCTGCATCTGAAAAGGAGTGATCACACTTTGGTGAGCTGTTGCACCAAGTTGACTGACATGAATCATGGCTACAACACAAGAGATGTCAATTGAAACAAAGGAGAGGATTATCAAACTCTTAAAAGAGGGTAAATCATTACACAATGTTGCAAAAGATGTTGGTTGTTCACAGTTAGCTGTGTCTAAAATATGGACAAAATACAAACAACATGGGAAGGTTGTTAAAGGCAAACATACTGGTAGACCAAGGAAGACATCAAAGAGTCAAGACCGGAAACCTAAAGCAATATGTCTCCAAAACAGGAAATGCACAACAAAACAAATGAGGAATGAATGGGGGTAACAGAAGTCAACGTCTGTGATTGAACTGTAAGAAACCGCGTAAAGGAAATGGGATTTACATACAGGAAAGCTAAACGAAAGCCATCATTAACACCTAAACAGAAAAAAATCAAGGTTACAATGGGCTAAGGAAAAGCAATGGTGGACTGTGGAGGGTTGGATGAAAGTCATATTCAGTGATGAATCGCGAATCTACATTGGGCAAGGTGATGATGCTGGAACTTTTGTTTGGTGCCATTATAATGAGATTTATAAAGATGACTGCCTGAAGAGAACATGCAAATTTCCACAGTCATTGATGATATGGGGCTGCATGTCAGGTAAAGGCACTGGGGAGATGGCTGACATTACATCTTCAATAAATGCACAAGTTTATGTTGATATTTTGGACAGTTTTTTTATTGCATCAATTGAAAGAATGTTTGGGGAGGATGAAATCATTTTTCAAGATGATAATGCATCTTGCCATAGAGCAAAAACTGTGAAAACATTCCTTGAAAAAAGACACATAAGGTCAAACTCATGGCCTGCAAATAGTCCTGATCTCAATCCAATTGAAAATCTTTGGTGCAAGTTGAAGAAAATTGTCCATGACAAGGCTCCAACCTGCAAAGCTGATCTGGCAACAGCAATCAGAGAAGGTTGGAGCCATATTGATGAAGAGTACTGTTTGACACTCATTAAGTCCATGCCTCAGAGACTGCAAGCTGTTATAAAAGCTAGAGGTGGTGCAACAAAATACTAGTGTTGGAGAGTTTTTTTGCTTGTTTGTTTTTCATGATTCCATAATTTTTTCCCTCGGAATTGAGTGATTCCATAATTTTTCCCTATGCTTGGTTTAAAAAAGTAACCATTACTGACTACCACATTTTTTGTTCTTGATTTCTTTTAGTGTTTCTTAAAGCCAGAAAGTTGCCATTTGAAATAACTTTAGTTTTGTGCCATGTCTGTGATCTGCTTTTTTCTACAAAATTAAACAACTGAATGAACATCCTCCAAGGCCGGTGATTCCATAATTTTTGCCAGGGGTTGTATATAGAATATGAATTACAGTGTCAGTTTGCTATATGCTATACATGCAAAGAAAATCTTGCACAAATAAGTTGTCAATGCAAATGTACAATGCTCTTTATACATAGGCTTTGGTCAAATTTAGTACCTAGAGTCAGTGAATGCTACAAATTTAAAATATAGTGCTCCAGACTTATTTGGAGGAAATATCCCTACAAGTACACCTTGCAATCACCTGAGACTCAACAGGTTAGTCTCAAATAACCAGCATGCTGTTATTGTATCATACCACATTTGATTAATTACTTTTTCTTAGACAGAAGAGGACAGAAGGAATATAGACACATAGGACAATGTGCAAACTAAGAACACTATGTCTAAAACTAGGTCAATTATGTTTGACTAAGTGTTCTGTGGGAAAGGTAAAGTGTTCATTTCAATAACTGTACTCTCTGCTTTATGATATACAGTAGAAACCACAAGTTTACATATACTCTATAAAAAGACACGTATGCATGTTTTTCTCAATATATGACATGAAATCAAAATAAACCATTCCAGTTTAAGGTCAATTAGGATTATCAAAATTATTATTCGCCAAATGCCAGAATAATTAAAGAGAATGTTTCAAGGCAATTTTTATCACCTACTGCAAAGTCAAAAGTTTATATGCATTTCATTAGTATTTGGTACCATTGACCTTAAACTGAATGACTTGGGTCAAATGTTTGGGTTATCCTTCCACAAGCTTCCCACAATAGTTGGTCGTAATTTGGGCCCATTCCTCCTGACAAAATGGTGCAACTGATTCAGGTTTGGAGGTAGCCTGGCTCGCACCTGTCTTTTCAACTTTGCCCATAAATTATCAATAGGATTGAGATCAGGGCTTTGTGATGACCACTCCAAAACATTGACTTTGTTATCCTTAAGCCACTTTGTTATAGATTTGGCAGTATGCATTGGGTCATTGTCCATTTGGAAGACCCATTTCCAACCAAGCTTTAACTTCCTGGCTGATGTCTTGAGATGTTGCTTCAGTATTGTCACATAATCTTCTTTTCTCATGATGCCATCTATTTTGTGCAGTGCACCAGTCCCTCCTGCAGCAAACAACCCCAAAATATGATGCTATCACTCCCATGTTTCACAGTTGGGATGGTGTTCTTAGGCTTCCATGCTCCTCCCTTTTTCCTCCAAACATAACAATGGTCATTATGCTCAAAAAGTTCAAATTTAGTTTCATCAGACCACAGGACATGTCTCCAAAGTTAAGGTCTTTGTTCCTGTGTGCATTTGCAAACATTAATCTGGCTTTTTTATGTTTCTTTTGGAAAAATGGCTTCTTCCTGGCAGTGACCTTTCAGTCCATGTTGATGCAGTACTCATTTCACTGTGGATATTGTCACAATCTTACCAGCTTCCGCCATCATTTTCACAAGACCTTTTGCTTTTGTCCTTGGGTTGTTTTGCCCATGTCAGACCAAGGCACGTTCATCTCTGGGACACAGAACCCGTCTCCTTCCTGAGCGGTATGATGGCTGGACATCCCCATCTTGTTTGTACTTATGTATAATTGTTTGTACAGATGAATGAGGCACCTTCAGGTATCTTGAAGTTGTACACAAGGATGAGTCAGAATCGTTCAAGTCCACAATTCTCTTCCTGATATCTTGGCTGATTTCTTGAAACATTTCCATTATGCTACACAAAGAAGCAGTGTTTCAGGTGTGCATTAAAATACATCCACAGGTGTGTAACTAACTCAGATTATTCTAAACACATGACATCATCACATAGACAGTCCAGAATTGTTTAATGGTTTAGTAATCTTAGTGTATGTAAACTTTTGACTTTGCAATAAATATTAAAAATGCCTTAAAACATTCTCTCATTATTCTGGCATTTGGCAAATATTAATAATTGTGGTAATCCTAATTGACCCAAAATGAGAAAGGTTTATTCTGATTTTATGTCAGATATTGGGAAAAACATGCATAAATGTCTTTTTATAGTGTATGTAAACTTCTTGTTTCAACTGTATGCAAAAGCATAGTCAAAACATTAAAATCTCATTACATTTCAGTCTGGATTTTCAAGGCATAGAAGTGCAACTTCTAGATCTCTCACTCTTCAGAGAGACATTGAAAAATAATTACTGAATAATTAAAAATAATCATAAAAATACAGTGGCTCAAAACGGAGCTCCTGTAAGGATGTGACATGGGCTTTCATATGCCTTTCACTCCTCATACATCGTTTGTACAAAGTGTGCTCTGATATGTGATTTTATTGCATTTTTATGCCTGTACTAATATGTAGAACTACATAGAGTTTTAAAGGCACTACTGTACTTGATTAATGTAGAATGCAATTTATGTGTAGTATGTAAGGAAAGTACGGGCTTAAGCATAGGGCAAAAGTATAGCATAAGATATAGTTATGAAGTTAAGGAATGGAAAGTTTCAGTTGTAGACACATTAGATACAGGAAGTGGATTTGCAGGTTAATATAGAGTTAAAATGGTTGGGACCAGCCCAGCAAAGGAGGGGGAAAGGTAATATAAAAAGGGGGGAAATTCCTAGTTAGATATAGTTGAAGATTAGATCTGAGATAAATAAAGTGTTAGCAGGAGTTCAAAGCCAGAAGGCTGGTGGGCACGAAAAGTGCGGACTGTTTGGCAGTATGAGAATGCCGACAACTGTCTTAATTGTACATTCCTGTAATGTCAGGGGCCTGTGGCATGAACTAGGCACTGAGAAGCAAGCCATATTGTCTTTCCACAAGGGGAAGATGGGCAGGGAAATGCAGGAGTGAGACGGGATGGGTCTTACGGAAACTGCGAAGCCGGATGGAGTTTCCCTGGGGCAAAGGGAGACAATAAGTGGAGGAGTAGTTCAGGCTCAACAATCAGAGATTGTGGAAACATACAGTGTGGTGACATCAACTGAACTCAGGATGCTAAGTAAAGTTGAACTGTTTGTTAAGAAGCGAGTGTTCACTGACTTGTATGCTAATGTTACTGAATCCGGAATCGTGGAGACAGAGGAGGCCTGCGATCAAAATATGAGTGTTCTGCACCACACGCACAACACATGGGAATCGGGACAATGTAGATTGCCAGGGTGTGGGAACACAGCAAACCCTTGCCCGTGACTATCACCCTGTGTACCTTACACTCCCTCAAAGTCAGTACCTGACTGTCAGAATCATGCTTAATTTAAATTAATGTAGGCAATTCCAATGTAAAAGCAGGATTGATGCTGCCCAATAGAAAAAAGGTCTACTTAAAATCCAGGTGCTTGGTGAAGTGTGAAAATTAAATTTAATTAAAATTTTAATCAGAGTAATTACAACAGGTTTCATTTCATTTTACCTGAGATCTTGTTACTCTAAACGCTTGCTGAAATATGCCAAGCCTTCCTCAAATAGGTGTTCTCTGTTGTTCTAAAGCCTATATAATGCTCAGCATTGATAGTGCCTTTTACGATCTGAAAGCTGCCCATACCATCAGAGAATCAGGCTTTTGAAAAGTGCACTGATAATAAGCAGGATGGTCCCTCTCATCTTCAGGCAACAGGATACATCATCTGTGGTTTCCATAAAGAGTTTCACATTTTTATTCATCTGAAATAATATATGGCTTCTTCTTTGCATTATGGAGCTGAAACCTGTATTTGTGCATTGCATGGTGAAATGTGTTCTCAAACGATTATTTCTGAAAGTGTTCATGAGCCCAGATGATTTGAAATGCTGAATTATATCTGTGTAAATGCAGTGCCACCGAAAGGAACACAGATCCCAAGCATCCAATATTGACCATCTGTCTTGTCCCTTGGGTACATGGATTTTTCCAGAATCTCTAAATCTTTTGATATTTTGTGCAGTTGATGGTGGGATATGCCGATCCTTCACTCCAAAGCCTATTTTCACCTTCCTGGCCAAGACCAAATTTTACAATGCTGACCAGTGTCAATTTATGTGCTAATAAATCTGGAATGCTAGAACGGATCCCACTGATTCTGAGATTTCATGACATATTGTACTTCATGATAGTCATGAAATTTGTTTGATCTGACTTACATTTATTTGTGAAAATATCGAAAATTTTGGTGACAATTTAACAATTTTCAAACTTTAAATTTTTAAGTCCTTAAATCAGAGTAATGTCACACAAAAGAGTTAATAAATAATATTTCCCACATGTCTACTTTACATCATCACACTTTTTGAAACATATTTTTTTTTCTTAGAAAGTTATAACAGTTAAAAGTTGACTAGCGATTTCTCCTTTTTCCAACACATTTTACAATACCATATTTTGTAGGGACCACATCACATTTGAAGTGACTTTGAGGGGCTTTTATGGCAGAAAATTCCCAAAAGTGACACCATTCCAAAAATTGCACCCCTCAAGTTGTTCAACAATATATTCAAGAGGTTTATTAACTCTTCACAGGAATTAATGGAATGTGGAAGGAAAAAATGAACTTTTTTTCACAAAAATGTATTTTGGATGCACTTTTTTATTTTTTGCAACCAAAAAAAATGGACCAAAATGTGTTGTGTAATTTCTCCTGAGCATTCTGTTACCCCATATGTGAGGGATGACCATTGTTTGGGCTCATGGCAGAACTCAGAAGGGAAGGAGCACCATTTGACTTTTTCCTGGAATAATTAGCGGACACCAGGTTGCGTTTGGAGAGCCCTTGATATGCCTAAAAAGTGGAAACCGCTCACAAGTGATACCGTTTTTTAAACTAGACCCCTCAGGAAACTTATCTAAATGTGTTGTGAGCACTTTTAACCCCCAGCTGCTTCACAGAAGTTTATAACATTGAGCCGTAAAAATAAAAAAAATCACATTTTCCCCACAAGAATGTTATTTTAGCTCCAATTTTTTTTATTTCAACAAGTATAACAGGAGAAATTGCACCATACTATATGTTGTGCATTTTCTAATGAGGATGCCTATACCAAATGGGAAAACTACTGTTTTGGAGCTCAGAAGGAGTGCCATTAGACTTTTAGAATGCAAAATTTGCCGGAATCATTAGCAGACACCATGTCATGTTTGGAGAGCCCCGATGTGCATAAAGAGTGAAAATCCTCCGCAAGTGGTCCCATTTTAGAAACTAGACCCCTTAAGAAACTTATTTAGTTGTGTGGTCAGCACCTTTAACCCCCATGTGCTTCACAGAAGTTTATAACATTGAGCTGTAAAAATAAAAAAAATCACATTTTTCCTACACAAAAGTTTTTTTAGCCCCAATTATTTTTCACAAGGTTAACAGAGAAAATTGCACCATACAATTTCTGGTGCAACTTCTCCTGAGTACGCAAATAGCCAATACATGGAGAAAAACTACTGTTTTGGCATACGGCAGGGCACAGAGGGAAGGAGAGCAGTTCGACTATTTGTGCAAAATTTTCTGGAATTAGCGGATGCCATGGCATGTTACTAATGTGCCGAAAGCGTGGAATTCCCCATAAGTATCCCCATTTTAGAATCTAGACACCTCAAGGAACTTATTTAAATGTGTGAAGAGACCTTTAAACTCACAAGACCTTCATAGAAGTTTATAACGTTATGCTGTGAAAATAAAAAAAATCACATTTTCCCCACAAAAATGTTGTTAGCCTTAAATTTTTTGTGTTCACAAGGGTATCAGGAGAAAATGGACCACAATATTTGCTGTGCAATTTTTCCTGAGTATGCCAATACCCATATTTGGGGGGAACATTTGGGCATGTAGCAAGGCTCAGAAAGGATGAAGTGTCGTTTTGGAAAGATTTTGTTAGAATGTTCTGCGGTGTCATGTCACATTTGGAAAATGCCTGATGTGTCTAAACAGGTGTAACCCTCCACAATTAGTACAAATATTTGTACCTATGTTGTTGCTAATGGTCTCCAATAGAGTTGGGCGACTTTAGTAGTATCGGGTTTCATGAAACAAAATTTGTTTCAGATGAAACTGGTCCAACTAGGGCAAAAAAAGTCCGAGTTTCGTCCGAAACCCGACCTCAAAGCAAGTCGATGGGGAATAAAAGTCAGCATTGAGCGGCTGACATTCATCCACTCAATGCCCACTTTTATTCCCCATTGACTTGCTTTGAGGTCGGGTTTCGGACGAAACTCCAACTTTTTTTGCCCTAGTCGAACCAGTTTCATCTGAAACAAATTTTGTTTCATGAAACCCGATCCGACTAAAGTCGCTCAACTCTAGTCTCCACCCTGAGTTCCTTTTAGGCACCACCATGAGTTCCTGACTGGCTCATCCTTTTGCACACCTTATTTAAACCTGGCCTTGCTCTCCTTCCTTGTGTGATTAAGCTACCAGCCTCTAGTCAAGCTTCCTTTCACCTGCTACCTCTTCAAACGACATTGCTGCTCCTGATTACAACCTCTGGCAATCCCTGACTATGCTACCTGATGGTGCTGCCCCTAGTGGTTGCAATATCACTACTCCAAATCAGGTCCGTCCATAACACTACTTTTGAGACACAGTGCAGAGCTCAGAATGGAAGAAGCGTCTTACTGGAGTTCAGATTTTGCTGGACGGGTTTAAGATTGCCATGTCACATTAGCAGAGCCCCTGAGGTGCCAGAACAGCAGAACCCCCATAAGTTACCTCATTTTACAAGCTACACCTCTCAATGAATTCATCTAGGGGTGTAGTGATCGTATTAACATCACAGGTGTGTCAAGATTTTATACCATTGGGCAGGAGAAATAATTACATTTTTATCACCAAAATTTTGTTTTGGCCCCAGATTTTATATTTTTACACTGGGAAATGGGTAAAAATGGCACCGTAATTTGTCCCACAATTTTTGGTGAATGTGGAAATACCACATATGTGGCTGTACAATACTACTTATTCATACAGCATGGGACAGAGCGCCTTCTGGAGTACAGATTTTGCTAGACTAGTTTGGGAACTTCATATACAGAGCCCCTAAAGGCTAGAGAGCAGATTCCCCCCTCAAGTGATGCCATTTTTTAAATTATACCCCTTTGGAAGTTTATCTACAGGTGGAGTGACTATTTTGAGTCTATGGGTGCTTTCCAGAAACAAGTAGTAGTGGATGTTGCTAAGTGAAAATTGCAAACTGTGATTGCAGTGCTCAGTATGTTGAAGTCACCAGTACAAGGTAGTGCTCAGCATGTTGTGGTGCCCAGCTCATGGTTCTGGAGACAAAGACCAGTAAATTAGTCATTGCTACAGAAATGCCAAACATGTGGATGCTAACTATGGTTTAGGCACAATGTGAGGCTCAGAAGTGAGGGCACATTTGAATTTGGGAGCACAGAATTTTTTTAATTTCTTTTGGGGGTCGAGGAGTGCTTTTACAGTACCTTTGTACTAAGAGTACTGTAGAAGCCCCTACACAGCTGTGCTCAATAGTTTACATACACCGGCAGAATTTTTGCTTTCTTGGCCTTTTTCAGAGAATATGAATGATAGCAAAAAACATTTTCTCCACTTATGGTTAGTGGTTGTGTGAACCCATTTATTGTTAAACTATTGTGTTTTCTCATTTTAAATCATAATGATAACCAATAACAGCCAAGTGATCCTGATCAAAAGTTCACATACCCCATTTCTTAATACCATGTATTGCCCCCTCTAACATCCATGACAGCTTGAAGTCTTTTGTGGTAGTTGTGGATGAGGTTCTTTATTTATTTGACCAGTTTGGACGATAACACGATATCAGGCTGCACTGTTGTAAAATGTTTTGTATTTCCACAATGTGTTTCAACACTGGACTTGCGTCTTTTTCAAGTTAAAAAAACAATTCCATCATGATTCTTATTATGACAGTACAGCCTGATATTGTGTTACTGTCCAAACTGGTCAACTATCCTGGAGGAGATTAGCCCCTAGCTATGAGGCAGCAGCAGCTGATATCAGGTGCTCATAGGAATTGTGCCTGCACACAACCTGCTCAGTTGAGCACCTTCCTTTTACTTTACTTTGTAGCAAAAAGGGTATCACCCTATGGTCTTGTGCGATTTTTGTTCCCTCACAGGATTTGTACTTTTTTTAAGTTTTGGCGCTTTTACTAAATACAAACTATTTTAAAGAAAAAATAATACGTTTTGCATAGCTTTATTCAGAGAACTATAACTTTTTTATTTTTCCACTGATGGAACTTTTTGATGGCTTGTTTTTTGTGGGACAGAATGACATTTTTAGAGATAACATTTTTATTTACATTCTTCTTTTAGAGTGCTTTTTATTCCAAAGACAATTTAAGGTTTGGGGCTGCTCTACCAAAAATGAAGAATCATTTTGTATTCCACACTTGGTTTTTACATTTGAGAAAGATATCAGTCCGGCGTGGAAACACGTTGTGGAATTAAAAATGCTTCTTTATACTGTATCTTCATTTAAGTTAGCACAGCCCAAACCGTGAATTGTATTTTCTTCAACCTAAATAGATGAACTTTTTAATGGCTAACTGAAAAGAAAAAAAAGACTAAGCTAGACAAAAACAACCAGCACACAGGCAAAAGATGCTTACCTGCCCAGGTCACAGAACAAATGCACTATCTGAACTGAAAAGATGGTAACAAATTGCAAGCTTTCGAGACCACTCAGGTCTCTTCATCAGGCATAGAATAATGAAAAATCTGAAGAATCACATATTTATGCACAACACAGTACATAAAAAATGCAACAGATAAGACAAGTGACGTGAAGCAGAACTACCATTATGGGAGAGTGATAAATCTTCAGGTTTTGCGTAATTCTATGCCTGATGAAGAGACCTGAGTAGATTCGAAAACTTGCAAGTTGTTGCCATCTTTTCGGTTAGCCATTAAAAGGTATCTACTAGAGTTGAGCAAAACGGGTCGGTCAAATTCATAAGTCGCCGACTTTCGCTGAAGTCGGGTTTCATGAAACGAAACCCGACCATAGCGTGAGGTCGGCGACCAGAGCGCCAAAGTTGCGTTTCAAATGATGCTTCCAGCGCCCTTTTTCAGCCAATGATGGAGGACGCACACTGTGGGCAACGCGATGACATGGGCATCGGTCACCACCATCTTTGAGAAGGGCATGCAAGTGATAGGCTTGCTTTGTGTGGCATCACAGGGGCTATAAAAGGGCGTGCACGCCGACCGCCATCTTACTTCTGCCGATATTAGAATTAGGGAGAGGTTGCCGCTGCTGACTCTGAATAAGGGAGAGCGTTAGGCGGGGAAGAAGAACAAAAAAATGCTTCTGCTGTTAGCGATTTCCACTGTGCAACACAACAGTTTGTGTGCAGTGACAGGGGAGGCTATATTTTTTGTGCATCAGCTCTGTTGGTTATTAGGCTGCCTTATAAGGCTCCCTGATAGCTGCATTGCTGTTTGCACACTGTTGTGCAAACTGCTTTTTTAAAAGCAAAAATACTTTTCTTCCACTTTTTTGCACAGTTACCAAACGTTCATTTTTCCACACTTTTGTGTGCAGCAGTCCTGCTTATTAGGCTGCCTGCTGCCATACTTGGACTGAGAGCATCATTGTCAGCCTCCTAAAATCTCTAGGGAGCTTCCAATTCTCCCCAATACTATATACACCTTGTACTTTGTCATACACCAGCCAATTTCAGCCTGTTAAATTGAGGTGTAATCTATAGTGGGCCTGAGATAATAGTTCAGCCTCCTAAAATGTCTAGGGAGCTTCCAATTCTCCCCAATACTATATACACCTTGTACTTTGTCATACACCAGCCAATTTCAGCCTGTTAAATTAAGGTGTAATCTATATTGGGCCTGAGATAATAGTTCAGCCTCCTAAAATCTCTAGGGAGATTGAAATTCTCCACAATACTATATACACCTTGTACCTTGTTTTTCAGTACCATATAGCTGGTGGTATTTTGGGTACATTTTTCCAACAGTGAGGAAGTATGGTGGAAGAGGCCGTGGAAGTAGGCGGGGGTTGACAGCTGGTACTGATGGTGGTTGTGGTGGTGGTGCATCTGCTGGTAGTGGCAAAAGCACAATAGCACCTAAGGCAGGAGGTGTTGAGCATGTGTCATCGTCTGGCTTCACAAGGCCTTGAAGGCTCCCTTTTCTGTGAGTAGGTAAACCGCTTTTAAAGCCGGAGCTTCAGGAACAAGTTTTGGCTTACATTGCTGACACAGCCTCCAGCTCTATTGCCTCCTCTTCTGAAGTTTCAAAAAATAAAAGCACTGAGTCATCAGTGGAAGCTCCTGGTCAGGAACAACACCTTTCCTTGTGTCCTTCACCTCTACCAAAAGTGAATGATGCAGCAGGCCACATTTCACATTAGTCCATGTAGCTTTTTCCCACATACCATGCCTGGGTTATCAAGTCAAATCGTGAATTCCCCAGTCTAAGATGAATCTGACATGGAGTGTGGGTGGCCAGCCAGGGCAGTGGGGTTAATCGGTACCGGGCCGGTGTCTCAGAGGGATGTGTCACTGTGGTGACCTGGTCCGTGGGCCTGGGCGTCCATGCAAAGGGGTGAATAACGTTTATAGGTGAATGATACATGACACCACCTGTGGTTTCTGATCAGATTGACCAGCGCTGCAGTGTCGCTTCTCTGGGATAGATGTTGTGGTGCAGCTAAGATGTAGAAGCCCTGCACAGGTAGGGCCGTAGTCGCAGGGCAGATGAAAGAGTTGGTAGATGGTGTGCAGTGCAGGATGTAGCAGAGCTGTGCGCCAGGCGCAGGAGAAAGATGACAGACACAGTCATGCAGTTCCTTTACCTGTACTTGGTAAGTGCCGTACAGGACCCAGAGTACAGATGGAGAAGGAGTTGGTCAGCCTGGAAGCAAATTAGGAATTCTCTCTCTGCAGATAGGTAGTGTGGCCTCCATTCTAGCTCTTATCTGAGGTACTCGCAGTACTGAGTTCACTGAAGTTCCCCCTGTTGACTCTCTTTTGAAACTTTCTCACATGGCAGGCAGCCATTGCCTTTTCCTTTTGGCTCACACAAGTCGCTGCTGGGGCCTCCGAGCCTTAGTTGGGAACAGAGCATTTACAGCTGCTACTTCCTCCGGTTTCTGCTGCAGGACCGTCAGTGTCCCTAGAAACTCAGAGATCGGAATATGGACCCTGCGCTCCATCTAGAAGTGAGCCTTAACTCTGCTCATCCTCCAGCTCCCCTTCTCACATCCACACACTTCCCCTTCCCTTCACAGACTGCCCTAACTTCCATCTTCCCGACCACAGAGAGCAGCTCCTCAGCAGTCCGGTTCAGAGCTCTCCCTGCTGGCCTGGAGTGGGAACTGTGTTGTGTGTTGGTTTAACTGCTAGAGAGATCCTTCGTTGCTCCCAAGCATGACATCACACTCTCTAGGAGGTAGGTAATGCCACTGTGGCGACCGTACTCCTGGGGGCGCCACAAGTGCACTGATGCCCAGCCACTGCTAGATGATTCTGCTGGAACATTGACCCAGACCACTACATTCCCCTCGCACTCTACAGAGCCAGAATCTGACCCTGATGAAACTCAGGTTCCCCTTCCCACATACTATACCACCTTACACGGTGACAAAGAGGAAGATGCAGATGAAAGTGCAGGTTCCTTGATGAGGTGGGGGGGCATACTCATGGGTGACGGCACTGGCAAAGGGCCCCTCATAGAACGCAAAAGTGTCTCTGCCGGTGGGAGGGCCCCCACCCGCCATCAGACACTCCGCCGTACTATGAGGGGCCCTGTGCCAGTGCCGTTGCCAACGAGTGGGCCCCCCTTCTTGCTCAGGATCACAGCACTTGCAAAGTTGAAATACTTACCTCTCCCTGCTCCACTGCCATGACGTCTTCCGCGTTTCCTGACAGTGACATTCTGGTCAGAGAGCATGATGACATCACGTCTGTATGCCCTCTGCCTAAACAGTCCAAGTGCAGAGAGATGGAAGATGGGGACGATGAGGAGTCCAGACTAGTACAGGGATTCCCTAGCGAGGAGACTTATTTAATTGTTTTAAAGGTTGGGAGCAATTTTTGGGGAGCACTATACTCTGGAGAATGATATATGAGGCCCACCATACACTGGAGGATTCCAAAGGTGGACATCAGACACTGGAGCAGCATTTACAGGGCCCATTATACACTGAAGAATTAGAAATGGGGCCCATTATATATGGACCATTATTTGGGCCCATAAGACATTGGAGCTTCATCCATGGGGACCAACATATAATGTAGCATTATGTGGAGTTCATCATATACTGTATCGAACATTATATGGGACCAATGATTCTGTATGGAGAAATATATGGGCCTCATTACTCTGTATGGCGCACTATGCGGTGGCCATAATACTGTATGGAGGAATATACTGTCCGTTTTTGGAGCTATTGGAGAATTTAAAATGGATATCAGTCATGTGATGTAAGAAGTGAAGTATTTTTCATTGTACTATACTGCTATATTTCTGCCGTATCAGAGGATCTTGAATTGTGGCATGTATTAAAGGAGCCCATTGACACTCTTTGGCCCAGGGCCCACGAAAATCTGGAGCCAGCCCTACCCCCCCCCACAACTTTAGCCAAATAACCCCCAGTTTTCAATGCCTAAATATTATTATAAAGTAAATTAAGGTTGACAAGCTTAAGTAATAAGAATTGATGTTTTTGGCATTAAAATGGGCACTGTAGGTGTATTTCCTGTCCTCCACTCACTGTAGACTTTTCTTCCACATTGACTTGCATTGGGTTTCGTGTTTCAGTCGGCCTCCGTCTTTTCCCTATAGTCGGCCGATTTCGTTCGACCCGACTTTTGCGAAAGTCGGGTTTCATGAAACCCGACTCGACCCGAAAAAAGGCAAACTTGCTCATCTCTAGTATCTATCACGGAGGACTTTCAGTTCTATATATTTTTCTATCTATTGGCTAACACGGTACAAAGACATATATCTTTCCTGTACCTAAATAGATGAACAGTTTTACACTTGACTCTAAAGGGTTATGCAATTTTTGCTACATATTATGTGATAAGTGATCTGGAAGTTGAACACTCGAATGTTCTATCACATGGAGTTGATGCAGCACAGATGAAAAAAAAACTTTCCTATAATTTCCTTTTGTGTAGATCTCAAGTAAAAATGACTGACTGGTTAGTTATTTACCTGACTGTGTGACAATCATGGAAGTATGTATTTTTATTTATTTCTGTATATTCCTACAAAATATTGAAAGGCCAAAAACAATAGATAGACAGATTATACAGCGACATGGAGACATAGTATATAAGAATTTTTCATTCTCTTGTTTAGTTAAACTTGTTTTGGCCGGACTGACCTTTCAATGAATTGAAATGCTGGCAATTTAATAAATAATGGAAATACGGCTAACAACCTTTATTTCATTTAGTTTGCCTTACTGAAATTCTTGTACACTGTATATATATATGTCACTGACCAGACTTCCAGACTTCTTGTCTCGGGGAGTCTTATTCTGCAGGAAATTAGGTTTGAAGGCTAAAATATGTTTATTCTCCAATATACGGCACTGCATATATAATATAAAATGCCCTCATGCACATAAAAAAAATATAATTCAGTTGCTACATGATGCCAAGTAGTTTGCAGACTTTTTTTTTCACTTGAAGACAATGCAGCTACAATGTTACCTTTCTTTGTAATGAAGTTGTGTCTATAGAAAATGCACACCATGGTGGCCACAGACATAATGATGATCCATATAGTATGACCTATAAGGGTTTCTTGTAAACATCATTAAATACATATAAACTATTTAAGTATGATGAACTGTAATCCTGGATTGTAGATCATGATTATGTTTATCACTGAGGTATTTGGAAATTTGATAAAAGCGTGAAGATTAATTTATTATCAGACAAATTGACCATACCGGCCAAACGCAATATGAGGTGGGTTTCAGTAAATGATTTTGCTTGATGACCATTTGGTTACTTTAAAATAAGTGTTTATTGCTCAAAAATATAAAATCTTATTAATCCAACATACTGTACATACAAGTGTGTGAGATTGATGATTCATGTTTTTCTAATGTATTTGGCTTCTCCCAGAATACTTGGAGGTCTAGATGTTGTTTTCTCGCACTTTCCTTGTACATTTATGGGGTGATTCCATAATTTTTTTCCTCAGAATTGAGTGATTCCATAATTTTTCCCCTCTGCTTGGTTAAAAAAGTAACCATTACTGACTACCACATTTTTTGCTCTTGATTTCTTTTAGTGTTTCTTAAAGCCAGAAAGTTGCCATTTGAATTGACTTTAGTTTTGTGCCATGTTTGTGATCTGCTTTTTTCTACAGAATTAAGCAACTGAATGAACATCCTCCAAGCCCGGTGATTCCATAATTTTTGCCAGGGGTTGTATGCTTCATGTTCTTATAAGTGGCTACACATTATGCTGAGTTGATTTACATTGATTTAATATAGAAGCACATTTAATCTTGAGACTGAATGTGGTAGGTTATTCCTTTCATGTCTAAATTCCATATATTGATGAAGAATGTGACGAGCTATACTCAGTTATGAGGTCTAAATTGTGATTTTGCACTAATGCCTAATGTTTAAAGCATACCTGTCAATTCATATAAAACCAGAGTAAAAGAACCATCTTACTGCCCTCATACCCCACAACATAAAATGATTTTGGGTTACAAACCAGCCTAATCTGTCCAAAATTCTCATGGCCTTTAACTTTCCAGCCACTTTTGGGTGGGCTGTTCCTCTCTGTCAGCATTCTACTAGCTCTTTATGTGCTGCAACTTTCTTTTCCCTCACATTTCAGCATCCGTTGCTCCTGCTATTATCTAATGTCTTGCTGGAATCTCTACTGATGCTGTATGCAGTTTAACAGATAGCAGAACATAAAGAGTGATATAAAGGCCCACTGCCACTTTCAGATATCTTTCTTGGTGTCTTTGCTACTAGAGAAAGATTACGCTTGACAACAGGCATAAACGAGAGACAACTAAAGCCAGAAGATTGCTAATAATAAAATATGCAAAAATTATGATTAAGAAAAACATACTTGTTTGTAAATAGAAATTATAACACCGAGAAGGAAAAGTTGTGGAATTTTGAAAATCACATGATCGATAGACATAATTATGATATGAAAGTGAAAAAAAAATGGAATCAAAATATTGATGTCATTATCCTTTCCTCAGTATTGAGTATGAGCATCACGCATCGAAATATGCGCACTCATACACCTTGGTTGACTGCAATCAATGAGATTATTAATGGTTGTCTGAGAAATGTTCTGCCACAATGAATGTACTTGGTGGCAAATTATCAAGATGTGCTGCTGGCAGCTCCCTTTGTAATTAATGACCAATGACTTCCAAATGTGCTCAATGGTAAACATGTCTAGAGATGCTGCAGGCATTGATAGCACACTTAGGTCACATAGACTACGCTCAGTTGCATGAGCAGCATGCATCCTGGTGTTGTCGTTTTAAAAGATGGCTCTCGCTATTGAAAAAAGCTAATATGAATAAATTTAATCAAATATTTGCTTGATTTCTGGCTCCTTTGTTTGATGTCACACTGCATAGAGGTTGTCAGTCAAGCAGAAGGAGGCAGGGATTGACAGGAATAAAGCTGGAGTGACATAGGCTTCAGATTTACAGCTTCATTTGCATATCAATTCAAATGCTGATTTGTCAGTGATTGAGTAACAGAGACTGACCATGTAATGGGATTTCTGTACTTGTTTTTGAAAGAGCTATATGCACATATAGGTTTGGGTGTGAAATCCTAGACACACTTCCAAACTTGATTTTGGAGGTCTTTCCGAGAAGCTTAACCACTAAGAAAATTGCTAATTAGCATAGCCTTCAATGGAGAGATGACCATGCTTGCATCCTTAAAGGGTTAAATGTCTAATGTCGAATTTTTCCCAAAAAATTAAAAAAAGACTCTCCACTAGAGTTGAGCGAAACGGGTCGAAAAAATTCAAAAGTCGCCGACTTTTGGCAAAGTCAGGTTTCATGAAACGAAACCCGACCCTAGGATGAGGTCGGCCACGAGGTCGGCGACTTACGCGCCAAAGTCGCGTTTCAAAAGGTTGTTTTGCGCTCTTTTTCAGCCAATCAGGATCCATGGACACTGTGGGCAACGTGATGACATAGGCACGGGTCACCACCATCTTTCAGAAGGGCATGCAAGTGATTGGCTTGCTTTGGGGGGCGTCACAGGGGGTATAAAAGGGCGTGCACGCCGACTGCCATGTTACTCATGCTGATCTCAGAATAGGGAGAGCTGCTGCTGCTGCTGATTTTGTAGGGAGAGCGTTAGGCAGGGAAGAAGACACCAAAAACTGCTTCTGCTGCTAGCGATTTTGCCTGTACAACACACCAGTCACTGTGCAGTGCAAGGGGAGGCTATATAGTGGTGTATCAGTGGTGTTGGTTGTTGGGCTGCCTTCTAAGGCTTCCTGACATTCCTGCATTGCTGTTTACCCACTGCTCCGCAAACTGCTTTTTTAAAAGCAATCACAATTTTTTTTTTTGTCCTGCTGAGAAGAAGAAAAAAAAACTGCTTCTGCTGCTAGCGATTTTGCCTGTACAACACACCAGTCACTGTGCAGTGCAAGGGGAGGCTATATAGTGGTGTATCAGTGGTGTTGGTTGTTGGGCTGCCTTCTAAGGCTTCCTGACATTCCTGCATTGCTGTTTACCCACTGCTCCGCAAACTGCTTTTTTAAAAGCAATCACAATTTTTTTTTTGTCCTGCTGAGGTACTGAGCGTGCATTTTTTCACACCATACAGCGGTGTACGCTCCTCACACAGTACCGTGTAACGGCTGTTATCACAGCCACAGTGAAGCTATCAGTGAGTCACTCTGTGAGAATAAGTCGAGGACATGTTCCGTTCTTACAGACCTGCACTCTAGGGAGATTCCAATTCTGCCCAATTCTACATACACCTTGTAGTTTGTGATACACTAGCCAATTTCTGCCTGCAACATAGCGCTCAGATATTCAGTGGGCCTCACACAATCCATAAGAATCCATAAGTGTCCACAAGTGTGTGCAGAAATTCAAAATCTCCCTTATCCTCTAGTCACTCTTGTCACAGCTCTGCCATCGAGCCTGTGACAGAGCGCTCAGATACTAGTCAGTGGGCCTCACACAATCCATAAGTGTCCACAAGTGTGTGCAGAAATTCAAAATCTCCCTTATCCTCTAGTCACTTTGGTCACAGCTCTGCCATCGAGCCTGTGACAGAGCGCACAGATACTAGTCAGTGGGCCTCACACAATCCATAAGTGTCCACAAGTGTGTGCAGAAATTCAAAATCTCCCTTATCCTCTAGTCACTTTGGTCACAGCTCTGCCATCGAGCCTGTGACAGAGCGCTCAGATACTAGTCAGTGGGCCTCACACAATCCATAAGTGTCCACAAGTGTGTGCAGAAATTCAAAATCTCCCTTATCCTCTAGTCACTTTGGTCACAGCTCTGCCATCGAGCCTGTGACAGAGCGCTCAGATACTAGTCAGTGGGCCTCACACAATCCATAAGTGTCCACAAGTGTGTGCAGAAATTCAAAATCTCCCTTATCCTCTAGTCACTTTGGTCACAGCTCTGCCATCGAGACTGTGACAGAGCGCTCAGATACTAGTCAGTGGGCCTCACACAATCCATAAGTGTCCACAAGTGTCTGCAGAAATTCAAAATCTCCCCTGTCCTATAGACACCTTGTACCTTGTTTTACATTACTATATAGTTTGTTGGATTTTGTCTACATTTCTACCAAAAATGAGGAAGGCTGGTGGAAGAGGCCGTGGAATTGGGCGGGGGTTGGCAGCTGGTAATGATGGTGTTGGTGGTGGATCTGATGGTAGTGGCAAGAGCAAAATAGGACCGAATGCAGGAGGTGTTGAGCCTGCGTCATCGTCTGGCTACATAAGGCCTCGAACGCTTAGTTTTCTAGGAGTTGGCAAACCGCTTTTAAAGCCAGAGCATCAGGAAAAAGTTTTGTCTTACATTGCTGACTCAGCCTCCAGCTCTATTGCCTCCTCTTCTTCAGTTGTAAAAAGTAAAAGCACTGAGTCGTCATTGGAGGCTCATGTTCATGAACCACACCTTTCCTTGTGTCCTTCACCCCAACCAATATTGAAGGATGACGCAGGCCATACTACTGATTACTCCATGGAGCTGTTTTCACATACCATGCCTGGATTATCAAGTGAAATGGTGAATTACCCAGGCCAAGATGAATCTGACATGGAGTGCACTGATGCACAGCCGCTGATGGATGATTCTGCTGGTACATTCACTCAGAGCACTACATTGTCCTCGCAGTGTACAGAGCCAGATTCTGACCCTGATGAGACTCAGGTGCCCCTTCCCGCACACTATACCACCATACACGGTGACACAGAGGAAGGTGCACATGACATAGAAGAGGAGGTGATGGATGACCCAGTTGTTGACCCAGATTGGCATCCATTGGGGGAAGAGGGTGCTGCTTCCAATAGCTCAGATGAGGAGCATCCACAGCAGACATCGACATCGCAACAGCTGTTATCTGGCAGGCCCGGAGCACTCCAAAGACAGGTTCCAAACATCAAAAGAGTTGCTGGACAGCTTGTCCAGAGGGTCAAAAGATCACAGCGTGCTAGGCCGCAAAATGTCTGCCAAAGTAGGAAGAGTGCAGTGTGGCACTTTTTTTTAACAAAATCCTCATGATCAGGCCAAGGTTATCTGTAAGAAGTGCGCAAAGACCTTTAGCCGAGGGAAAAATCTGAAAAATTTGAATACCAGTTGCATGCTTAGACATTTAACCAGCATGCACTTGCAAGCGTGGACACAACACCAAACCTCAAGTGCCACATGTGCAACTGATCACAACGAAGGTAGTCAGCAACGCTACATTGTTTCCCCCACTGTAAGCCCACCGGTTAGCACAGCAGCAAATGTTGAGGTGTCGGTGCAATGCCACAGCAGTCAGGGAATCCCACTGTTATATCAACGAAAGACTGATTCTAGGCCATCAGAAAGAACACCAACTCCATCACCATCATCAACCCTCTCTCAGTCCGCCCTGTCCACCGCTACTTCCACCATATGCAGCTCTCAAGTCCAGCACACCCTCCCAGACACTATGAGTAGGTCAAGAAAGTACTCAGTCTCTCATCCGCGTACACTGGGTTTGAACGCCCACATTGCCAAACTAATCTCGTTTGAGATGATGCCCTTTCGGTTGGTGGAAAGCGCAGCTTTCCGCGAACTCATGGCCTATGCAGTACCACGCTATGACCTACCCAGTCGCCACTTCTTCTCTCGCAAAGCCATCCCAGCCCTCCACCATCATGTGAAAGACCGCATTGTCCATGCACTCAAGCAGTCAGTGAGCGGAAAGGTGCACCTCACAACTGATGCATGGTCCAGTCGGCATGGCCAGGACCGTTACGTGTCCATCACTGAGCACTGGGTTAATGTGGTGGATGCAGGGTCCACAGGGGACAGCGGTGGTGGGACAGTGCTGCCTAGCCCACGGTATAGGAAACAGTTGGCTGTAGGTGTTCGACCCTCCTCCTCCTCCTCCAGAAGCGAAAGCTCGTCCACAGAGCGCAGTCGTACGAGCACTCCATCTGCAGCTGCCACTGTTGCACACGATGTGTCCCCCTATCGAGCAGCTAGTGGAAAGTGTCAGCAGGCTGTGTTGCAGATGATGTGTTTGGGCGACAGACACACCGCTGAGGTACTGGCCGAGTACTTGAAGCGACAAACTGAGTCATGGCTGGGCAGTGTACATCTTGAGGCAGGCAAGGTAGTTAGTGATAACGGCCGTAATTTTGTGGCAGCCATAGCCCTTTCAAAACTCAGCCACATACCTTGCTTGGCTCACACCTTGAACCTGGTGGTGCAGTGCTTCCTCAAAAATTATCCGGAGTTAACAGCCCTGCTCCAGAAGGTGCGAAGACTGTGCGCGCACATCCGCCGGTCGCCTGTACACTCCGTTCGTATGCAGAAGCTGCAGCGATTGCTCCACCTTCCCAACCACCGCCTCATTATCGACATTACAACAAGGTGGAACTCCACCCTGCACATGGTGGAGCGGCTGTGCAAGCAGAGGCAGGCCATAATGCATTTGTGGGAGGATACACGGCCAGGCACTTTGAGAGCAGACATGGAGTTGACAGGTGTGCAGTGGTCGAAGCTGAAAGACCTCTGTAAAGTCCTTCAGTGTTTTGAGGAATGCACACGGCTGGTAAGCGCAGACGACGCCATCCTAAGCATGAGCATCCCACTTATGCGTCTGCTCATGCAAACTTTGACGCACCTTAAGGAGCAGGCGTCTGCAGCCAATGTTGATGAGGAGGAAGAGGAGGAGGGAATCCTTGATGACATTCAGCCATTGTCTGCTCAGGGACCTCTCCTGGACGAGGTGGAGGAAAAAGAGGAGGAGGAGGATGATGATGGGGATGATTACTTAGGGGAGGAGGATGCATCTCGCGGGGCAAGTGAAAATGTTGGCGTGGCAAGGTCTGGTACAGGGTTTGTGCGTGACTCGAGGGATGTGGATTTGCCAGAAAGTGCTCCTCCAACCAGCACTCGCAGTGCATCATTGACACCGGGAACATTGGCCCACATGTCAGATTATGCCTTGCGGATCCTAAAACGGGACACCCGCATTGCCAAAATGATGAACGATGACGACTACTGGTTGGCCAGCATCCTGGATCCACGCTATAAAGGCAAATTACAAAACATCATGCCACAGGACAACCTTGACCTAATATTGGCTAATAAACAAGCAACTCTGGTAAATCGGTTGCTTGAGGCATTCCCAGCACACAGCAGCGGTGATGGTTCTCACACGAGCCGTACGGACCGGGGGCAGCTTGGCAGAGGTGTTCGTGGTGCACACAGCAGAAGTGGCGTTGGAGACAGGGGTTTCATGACAATGTTGTGGACTGATTTTTCAAATACCGCTCACACAACTGGTAATACTGCATCGATGGAAAGTGACAGGAGACAGCAGTTGTCAACTATGGTTACAAACTACTTTTCCTCCCATATCGATGTTCTCCCACACAGGTCATTCCCCTTTGACTATTGGGCCGCTAAACTGGACACCTGGCCTGAATTGGCCCAATATGCCTTACAGGAGCTCGCTTGCCCAGCTGCAAGTGTGCTATCGGAAAGAGTCTTCAGTGCAGCTGGATCAATCCTGACAGAAAAAAGGACCCGTCTGTCAACTCAAAATGTGGATGATCTAACCTTCATTAAAATGAACCATGCATGGGTTTCCAAGGATTTTGTCCCACCTTCCCCTGATGACACATAGGGTGACAGAAAAATGGCTTGCTTTGGTCCACCTCTTCCTGGGACTTCACCTATTTCGCCTTTTGCATCAGCTGAATGTCCAACATCAACATATGCCACTTTCTAAAACTCCCTAACTGTGCTGCCTCCCCCCCATGGCCGGGGTCACCACCTAGCGCACGACACCGTGCGAGTGCCGTTGCCCTGGACAGGTGGGTAGGCCGACTCTTGGGCGCGGGCACTGGCACAGGGTCCCTCATAGTGCAATCAAGTGTCTCTGACGGTGGTGGTGCACACCCACCGTCAGACACACCGCTGTACTATGAGGGGCCCAGTGCCAGTACCGACGCCCACGAGTGGGCCCCCCTTGCTTGGCCAGGGCCCCAGCATTTGCAATCTTTACCTCTCCCTGCTCCTCCGCTGTGTAATCTGGGCCATCAAATCCATACTGTGCCTAACACCGTCTGAGCCTGCCTCCTGATGTATAGACATATATTTTGAATGTGTACGCTATCCATACATGTTATCCGGGGATACGGTACCCTTTCTAACCTTTGTGCAATCACGTGCAATCCATACTGGGCCTAACACCATCTGAGCCTGCCTCCTGATGTATAGACATATATTTTGAATGTGTACGCTATCCATACATGTTATCCGGGGATACGGTACCCTTTCTAACCTTTGTGCAATCACGTGCAATCCATACTGGGCCTAACACCGTCTGAGCCTGCCTCCTGATGTATAGACATATATTTTGAATGTGTACGCTATCCATACATGTTATCTGGGGATACGGTACCCTTTCTAACCTTTGTGCAATCACGTGCAATCCATACTGGGCCTAACACCGTCTGAGCCTGCCTCCTGATGTATAGACATATATTTTGAATGTGTACGCTATCCATACATGTTATCCGGGGATACGGTACCCTTTCTAACCTTTGTGCAATCACGTGCAATCCATACTGGGCCTAACACCGTCTGAGCCTGCCTCCTGATGTATAGACATATATTTTGAATGTGTACGCTATCCATACATGTTATCTGGGGATACGGTACCCTTTCTCACCTTTGTGCAATCACGTGTAATCCATACTGGGCGTGAGAACGGCTGGCGAGCTGTTAAGCAAGCTATAGCACCTGTGGTTTGCACACGTAAGTTTTTAATTTTTTCAGGAATGACGGTTAGGCCTAATTCCGGAACTGCGGTTGACCTGCACTTACTGGGAAATCATCGTTCGCGGGTAATAATTGTAATAATCAGTGATCCCCATCACTAATGTTGTTCAGCGGGTTATCTGCACCTGTAAGCGACAAACGCTGGCCTTTTCAGTGTAGCGCACATGCAGCCACGGACATGTAAGGGCATGACACACCAGTTATTGGCCAATCTCATGTGCCAGAGCCTCACGTGTCCCTCTAGTAAGCCGGACTCGGACCGCGGGGCATGACGGAGTCTCGTTCGTTAACGGAATTAAGCTTGCAATGTGTGCATCTGTTCTGTAGCTGGCATGGTTGAGGTTTCCCAGGTGGAGTCGAATTTAACCGTAGGCTCCACTCCTGGTGGTGCCCTTCTGGACATTCCTTTAAGGTTCAGCTTTGCAACCATACTGCCCACGTAAAACAAACACTTTGCCTTCATGAACGCTGTTTGGAGGGTCATGACTCATGGGAATAACGCCGCCCAATCAGTTAACCTGCTAGAGAGATCCTTCGTTGCTCCCAAGCATGACATCACACTCCCTAGGAGGAAGGTAATGCCACTGTGGCGACCGTACTCCTGGGGGCGACACAAGTGCACTGATGCCCAGCCACTGCTCGATGAATCTGCTGGTACATTGACCCAGACCACTACATTCCCCTCGCACGCTACACGGCCTGAATCTGACCCTGATGAAACTCAGGTTACCCTTCCCATATACAGTTCCATCTTACACGGTGACAAAGAGGAAGCTGCAGATGAAAGTGCAGGTTCGGCCCACCCGCCATCAGACACACCACCGTACTATCACGGGCCCTGTGCCAGTGCCGTCGCCAACGAGTGGGCCCCCCCTGCTTGCTCAGGATCACAGCACTTGCAAGGTTGAAATACTGTGCAGTGAGATGGAAGATGGGGACGATGAGGAGTCCAGACTAGTCCAGGGATTCCCTAGCGAGGAGACTTATTTGATTGTTTTCAATATTGGGACAGCAATTTTTGGGGAGCACTATACTCTGGAGAATGATAGATGGGGCCCACCATACACTGGAACATTCCAAAGGTGGACATCAGACACTGGAGCAGCATTTACAGGGCCCATTATACACTAGAGCATTAGAAATGGGGCCCATTATGTTTGGAGCATTATTTGGGCCCATAAGACAGTGGAGCTTCATCCATGGGGACCAACATATACTGTAGCATTATGTGGAGCTCATCATATACTGTTTCAAACATTATATGGGACCAATGATTCTGTATGGAGAAATAGATGGGCCTCGTCATGAGATGTAAAAAGTGAAGTATTTTTCATTGTACTATACCGCTATTTCTCTGCCGTATCGGAGCATGATGAGTTTTGGTATGTGTTAAAGGGGCGCTCTTTCGCCCAGGGCACATGAAAACCTGGAGCCAGCCCCCCCCCCACAACTTTAGCCAAATAACCCCCATTTTTCAGTGCGTAACTTGTATTATGAAGTTAATTAAGGTTGACAAGCTTAAGTAAGAAGAATTGATGCTTTTGGCATTCAAATGGGCACTGTAGGTGTGTTTCCTGTCCTCCTCTCACTGCCGACTTTTATTCCCCATTGACTTACATTGGGTTTCGTGTTTCGGGACGACCCCGACTTTTCCCTATAATCGGACGATCTTGCTCGACCCGACTTTTGGAAAAGTCGGGTTTCACGAAACGAAACTCGACCCTAAAAAACCAAAAGTCGCTCAACTCTACTCTCCACATCTACTTAGTATATAACAGTTGATGTGTAATACAATTGTACAGTTGTGGCCAAAAGTATTGACACCTCTGCAATTCTGTCAGATAATACTCAGTTTCTTCCTGAAAATGATTGCAAACACAAATTCTTTGGTATTATTATCTTCATTTAATTTGTCTTAAAAGAAAAAACACAAAAAGAATTGTGCTAAAGCCAAATTGGATATTATTGCACACCAAACATAAAAAAGAGGGTGGACAAAAGTATTGGCACTGTTCGAAAAATCATGTGATGCTTCTCTAACTTGTGTAATTAACAGCACCTGTAACTTACCTGTGGCACCTAACAGGTGTTGGCAATAACTAAATAACACTTGCAGCCAGTTGACATGGATTAAAGTTGACTCAACCTCTGTCCTGTGTCCTTGTGTGTACCACATTGAGCATGGAGAAAAGAAAGAAGACCAAAGAACTGTCTGAGGACTTGAGAAACCAAATTGTGAGGAAGCATGAGCAATCTCAAGGCTACAAGTCCATCTCCAAAGACCTGAATATTCCTGTGTCTACCGTGCGCAGTGTCATCAAGAAGTTTAAAGCCCATGGCACTGTGGCTAACCTCCCTAGATGTGGACGGAAAAGAAAAATTGACAAGAGATTTCAACGCAAGATTGTGTGGATGTTGGATAAAGAACCTCGACTAACATCCAAACAAGTTCAAGCTGCCCTGCAGTCTGAGGGTACAACAGTGTCAACCCGTACTATCCGTCGGCGTCTGAATGAAAAGGGACTGTATGGTAGGAGACCCAGGAAGACCCTACTTCTTACCCCGAGACATAAAAAAGCCAGGCTGGAGTTTGCCAAAACTTACCTGAAAAAGCCTAAAACGTTTTGGAAGAATGTTCTCTGGTCAGATGAGACAATAGAGAGCTTTTTGAGCCAAGGCATCAATATAGAGATTACAGGAGAAAAAAAGAGGCATTCAAAGAAAAGAACACGGTCCCTACAAGTCAAACATGGCGGAGTTTCCCTGATGTTTTGGGGTTGCTTTGCTGCCTCTGGCACTGGACTGCTTGACCGTGTGCATGGCATTATGAAGTCAGAAGACTACCAACAAATTTTGCAGCATAATGTAGGGCCCAGTGTGAGAAAGCTGGGTCTCCCTCAGAGGTCATGGGTCTTCCAGCAGGACCCAAAACACACTTCAAAAAGCACTAGAAAATGGTTTGAGAGAAAGCACTGGAGACTTCTAAGGTGGCCAGCAATGAGTCCAGATCTGAATCCCATAGAACACCTGTAGAGAGATCTAAAAATGGCAGTTTGGAGAAGGCACCCTTCAAATATCAGGGACCTGGAGCAGTTTGCCAAAGAAGAATGGTCTAAAATTCCAGCAGAGCATGGTAAGAAACTCATTGATGGTTACCGGAAGCGGTTGGTCGCAGTTATTTGGCTAAAGGTTGTGCAACCAAGTATTAGGCTGAGGGTGCCAATACTTTTGTCTGGCCCATTTTTGTGTGAAATGATCAATGTTTTGCTTTTTGCTTCATTCTCTTTTGTGTTTTTTCATTTAAGACAAATTAAATTATTAAATTTATTAAATGCCAAAGAATTTTCAGGAAGAAACTGAGTATTAACTGACAGAATTGCAGGGGTGTCAATACTTTTGGCCACAACTGTATGTGTTTAGAGAGGCTCAATTATTTTACTCGAGATACAAACCATTATGGTGCTTCATATCTATAATAAAATACAGCAGCATGTTTATAACAATGTTATAAGTATTTTAGAAAAATAACCTACAGCCTAAGTCTTCTTTACTAATTAATACAATATTCCTTTTCTGATAAAAAATGTGAAAAGCAAACCTACTTCTGTATTTTAGATGCACATTAAATTCTATGCGACAAGTGTACTACTTAAGCAAGAATGTTTTAACTAATGAATTTGCTAAAAAATAGCTTACCTTATACATTAATAATTGTCTGTCTCAAGTTGTTTACTGCTATTAAGTAGAAAAAAGCGTAGATTCATCTAAAAATAAAAATCAAGCTGAATTATACTCAATTACATGAAATAAAAAGAATTAGCTAATTAAAACAGCATACTAAATAAATATATAAGTAATGAGTTTCACAAGTATATATGTATATATATAGTCCATCAAAGATGAAAGCAGCACACCATGGAGACTTCAATTAAAGTGATGTTTATTAGCCCATCTGGCTATGCGCCCATACAGCAATGTTTCGGTCCAAAGAAGGGGGTGCGGACCTTTCTCAAGCAGTGCAATGTATCAAGTGAGTGCCCTTTTAAAGCACATATATATAAAACATGATCGCCAAGATCGTGATACATGATCATAAAGTGCATAAATAGTGCAAAGTGCAGCAGTGCATATCACCACAGAGTGATATTCGTATATGCATATATATCGTTAATAGACAGTAATTGTTCATTAGCGGCAGCTGTAAAGTCATATATGAATAAGCATGACTCACCCCATTAACGCTATAAAAAACACACCAAACACCAGCGTTCCCAGCGGTGTAATGCACAGGACCAGAAGTTTTACAAGCAACAATCGGTTAACTACTGCTCTTGCGCTGTAGCGCATTATGCATGTCGGCGCCATCTTGGAAAAAGGAAAACCAGTGCCGACATGCGCAGTACACAGCATCATCATATATTAACTACCACTCATGCGCTGTGGCGCATCATACAAGTCGGCACCATCTTGGAAAAGGGAAAACCAAAGCCGACATGCACAGTTCACAGCGTTATAGTGAATAAAAAAACATATATGCGCTTGAATTCTGGATATAGTTATTCAATCCTGTAGCAACAAAATTCCAGGGGAAGTTATTGGTGAATGAAAAAAGCCTTATAAATTGCTTATAGCAAAAGGGACATATTCGGTATGGGGATAAGTCCATAGGCCATAAGAACACCTCCCATTAGCTGGGATAGGTAACCCGTAACCAGGTAGCAAGGGGAGTGGTGAACCCGGTTAAAGGCACAGCACTCGACCCCTCCTATGATTGGACAATCCCTCTAAAATACCATGAGTTCAAGTCCCAATTTCGGCACATTCACAACAATAATTACAGAGGAATAAGAATAACAAAACAGAAATAAATTGCGCATTAAGGTTGTTTATTGAAAAAAAGTGATGCTCAATACTAGAAGATAAATGGGGGAGTCATGTTTTCAAATTAGCTGCCGCCATACGATCTGAAAAACAGAGAAAAGAGAAAAACTTTTTAATACCTAAAAATGTGCATCAATGAAAAATAGAGAAAATTCTTATAACAATAGCACAGGCAATATATAACAAGATTATTATAAGGTAATATGCAATTTATAATTGGCATTTAAGCCAAAAGGTTTTAATGTATTAAGCTTTTTTATCCATCTAACCCCCTAATTTTTAAAAATCTCACTCTATCTCCTCCTCTCCTCAATGGGGGATATGATCTATGATTCTGAATATATATATATATATATATATATATATATATATATATATAGCAAAAAATTAAGTTTTCAGTTTGTCTGATTTTTCTCTTTATAGGTATATTTTTGAGTAAAATGTAAATTGTTCTTTAATTCTATAAAATACTGACAACATGTCTTTGAATTTCCAAGCACTAAATTTTGTATTTATTTTGAGAAATGGTCAAAATAACCAAAAAATGCACTTTATGCAGACCTCAAATAATTCTGAGAAAACAAGTTCATAATCATTTATAAGCAACAATACTAATGTTTTAATTCAGTAAGAGTTTAGAAATCAATATTTTGTGGAATAACCATGATTTTTAATCACAGCTTTCATGCATCTTGGCATGCTTTCTACCAGTCTTTCACACTGCTTTTAGGTGACCTTATGCCACTTCTGGTACAAAAATTTAAGCAGTTCTTCTTTGTTTGATGGCTTGTGACTATCCATCTTCCTCTTGATTACATTCCAGAGGTTTTGAATTTAACTGACACAGGAATGGAATGGATGTCAGACATGTAGAGAAGCTGATTTTTATAAAACTGTGCAGTGGTCTCTTAATTTTTGCCAGAGCTGTATATATATATATATTATTATTATTATTATTTATTATTATAGCTTCATTATTTCCATGGCACTTTTCATGTGAAAAGGGGTATATATAATAAAAAACAAGTACAATAATCTTAATCAATGAAAGTCATGACTGGTACAGGAGGAGAGAGAGAACCCTGCCCTTGAGGGCTCACAATCTACAAAGGTTGGGTGAGGATACAATAGGTGAAGACAGAGCTGGTTGTGCAGCGGTTTGGTAGATCAATGGTTACTGCAGGTTGTAGGCTTGTCAGAAGAGGTAGGTCTTCAGGTTCCTTTTGACGGTTTCCATGGTAGGCAAGAGTCTGTTATGTTGGGGTGGAGAATTCCAGAGGAGGGGGGATGTGCGGGAGAATGCTTCTACGCGATTGTGGGAAGAGGAGATAAGAGGAGAGTAGAGATCATGTGAGGATCGGAGGTTGCGTGCAGGTAAGTACCAGGAGACTAGGTCACAGATGTATGGAGGAGACAGGTTGTGGATGGCTTTGTATGCCATGGTAAGGGTTTTGAACTGAGGTGTCTGGGTAATGGAGAGCCAGTGATGGGATTGACAGAGAGGAGAGGCCGCAATGCAGGAGATAATGAGGGCATGCACTAGAATTTTTGCAGATTCTAGGTTGAGGAATGTACGGATCCGGAAGATGTTTTTGAGTTGAAGTCGGCAGGAAGTGAAAAGGGCTTGGTTATGTGCTTTGAAGGAGACATCAGCATGAAGGATTACCCTGAGACAGCGAGCTTGTGAGACTGGGAAAAGTGAGCAACCATTTACTTTAATGAGTAGGTTTGTTGGGAGAGTCGAGTGAGATGGGGAAAGATGATGAATTCTGTTTTGTACATATATATATATATATACACAGAAAGTATTCAGACCCCTTTAAATTTTTCACTCTTTGTTTCATTGCAACCATTTGGTAAATTCAAAAAAGTTCATTTTTTTCTCATTAATGTACACTCTGCACCCCATCTTGACTGAAAAAAAAACAGAAATGTAGAATTTTTGCAAATTTATTAAAAAAGAAAAACTGAAATATCACATGGTCATAAGTATTTAGACCCTTTGCTTAGACACTCATATTTAAGTCACATGCTGTCCATTTCCTTGTGGTCTTCCTTGAGATGGTTTATGCCTTCAATGGAGTCCAGTTGTGTTTAATTAAACTGATAGGACTAGATTTGTAAAGGCACACACCTGTCTATATAAGACCTCACAGCTCACAGTGCATGTCAGACCAAATGAGAATCATTAGGTCAAAGGAACTGGCCAGGGAGCTCAGAGACATAATTGTGGCAAGGCACACATCTGGCCAAGGTTACTAAAGAATTTATGCAGTACTGAAGGTTCCTAAGAGCATAGTGGCCTTCATAATTCTTAACTGGAAGAAGTTTGGGACTACCAGAAGTATTCCTAGACCTGGCCATCCAGTCAAACTGAGCAATTGTGGGAGAAGAGCCTTGGTGAAAGAGGTAAAGAAGAACCCTAAGATCACTGTGGCTGAGCTCCACAGATGCAGTAGGGAGATGGGAGAAAGTTCCCCAAAGTCAACTATTACTGCAGTCCTCTATCAGTTGGGCCTTTATGGCAGAATGGCTCGACCGAAGCCTCTCCTCAGTGCCAGACATATGAAAGCCCACATAGTTTTCTAAAAACATATGAAGGAATCTCAGACTATGGGATTCTCTGGTCTGATGAGATGAAGATAGAACTTTTTGGTGATAATTCTAAGCGGTATGTGTGAAGAAAGCCAGGCACTGCTCATCACCTGCCCAATACAATCTCAACAGTGAAACATGGTGGTGGCAGCATCAGGCTATGGGGTGCTTTTCAGTTGCAGGGACAGGACGACTGGTTGCTATTGAAGGAAACATGAAAGTCACCAAGTACAGAGATATTCAGAATGAAAAACTCTTCCAGAGTACTCTGGACCTTAGACTTGGCCGAAGGTTCACCTTCCAAAAAGGCAATGACCCTAAGCACACAGCTAAAATAACAAAGAAGTGGCTTCAGAACAACTATGTGACCATTCTTCACTGGCCCAGCCATAGCCCTGACCTAAAACCAATTGAGCATCTCTGGAGAGACCTGGAAATGGCTGTCCACCAACATTCACCATCCAACCTGATGGAACTGGAGAGGACCTGCAAGGAAGAACGGCAGAGGATCCCAAATAGAGGTGTGAAAAACTTGTTGCATCATTCTCAAGAAGACTCATGGCTGTACTAGCTCAAAAGGGTGCCTCTACTCAATACTGAGCAAAGGGTGTAAATACTTATGACCATGTGATATTTCAGTTTTTCTTTTTTAGTAAATTTGCAAATATTACTAGGTTTGGTTTTTTTCAGTTACGATGGGGTGCAGAGTGTAGATTAATGAGGGAAAAATGAACTTTTTTGAATTTACCAAACGGTTGCAATGAAACAAAGAGTGAACATTTTAAAGGGGTCTGAATACTTTCCGTACCCACTGTATATATAATATATATATGTGTGTGTGTGTGTGTGTGTGCTTCTCACTAAATTAGAGTATCATCAAAAAGTTAATTTATTTCAGTTCTTCAATAAAAAAAAGTGAATCTCAAAAATTATATAGGGTCATTACAAAGTGATCTATTTCAAGTGATTATTTCTGTTGATGTTGACGATTATGGCTTACAACCAATGAACACCCAAAAGTCAGTATCTTAGTAAATTAGAATTAACAAAAAAAAACCTGCAAAGGCTTCCTAAGCATTTAAAAAGGTCCCTTAGTCTGTCTCAGTAGGCTCCACTATCATGGGGAAGACTGCTGACTTGACAGATGTCCAGGAGGCAGTCACTGACGCACTCCACAAGGAGGGTAAGCCACAAAAGGTTATTGCTAAGGAAGCTGGCTGTTCACAGAGTGCTGTATCCAAGCATTTTAATGGAAAGTTTAGTAGAAGGAAAATGTGTGGTAGAAATCGGTGCACAAGCAACTGGGATAACTGCAGTCTTGAAAGTATTGTTAAGAAAAGGCCATTCAAAAATTTGGGGGAGATTCACAAGGGGTGGACTGCTGCTGGAGTCATTGCTTCAAGAGCCACCACACACAAACATATCCAGGACATGGGTTACAAGTGTCGCATTCCTTGTGTCAAGCCACTCATGACCAATAGACATCGCCAGAAGCGTCTTACCTGGGCCAAGGAGAAAAAGAACTGGACTGTTGCTCAGTGGTCCAAAGAGTTATTTTCATATTAAAGTAAATTTTGCATTTCATTTGGAAATCAAGGTATCAGTGCCTGGAGGAAGAGTGGAGAGGCACACAATCCAAGATGCTTGAGGTCTAGTGTGAAGTTTCCACAATCAGTTATGGTTTGGGGAACCATGTCATCTGCTGGAGTAGGACCACTGTGTTTTATCAAGACCAAAGTCAGAGCAGCCATCTACTATTAAATTTTAGAGCACTTCATGCTTCCCTCTGCCGACAAGCTTTTTGGAGATGGGGACTTGGCACCTATCCACATTGCCAAAAGTACCACTACCTGGTCTTGATAAAACACAGTGTAACTATACCAGCAGATGAAACTGGAAATTTTTCACTTTCTTTTGGGTGACTGTCAATACAATCATCTCTGAGTTAAAAGTAGTTGACATTGTTGATATAGAAAGAATAAAAATTGAGAGTCTTTAGTGGCTAACTGAAAAGAATATGACAAATAGAAAGATTTCAGTATTATTTATGTCTCATCATCAGGCACGATTTATATAGTAATCGATGATTCAATGGCAAACTTATGAAGGGATAAAATAAGAAATACATATCAATTGTTAGTTGAATTGCTTCTGTCTTGATGAAAGGCGACTGAAAGTAGTTTCAGAAAAAAGTTAATACAGAAGTTCTGGACCTTTTTTCATGGTGAAAAATTATTTTAAGAAGTTACAGGAAAGATATATATGTTTGTACCATGCTAGCCAGTAGAAAGAAAAATATTTGGAATTGAGAGTCCTCAGTAGTTGATACCTTTTAATGGCTAACTGAAAAGATGGTAACAAATTGCAAGCTTTCGAGACTACTCAGGTCTCTTCATCAGGCATTGACTAATACAAATTCTGAAGAGTCACATATTTATGCACAACACAGCACAGAAATAAATAATGCAATAGATAGACAATTAATGTGTTTTTTTGTAGTAAAGGCTGTCACCTCACTTGTCTTTTCTAATTATACACCAATAATTATCCTGTATATTCAGGCCATAAAGCAAAAAATGATTATAGTACCCAGAAAAAACGATTCACAAAAATGCCAAAAAATTAATTAACAAACACAGAATATACCGTATTTTCCGCTTTGTAAGACGCACTTTTTTTCCCCAAAATTTGGGGGGAAAACAGGGGTGCGTCTTACAAAGCAGACATGCCTTACCTAGGCTGTGATCGGGGGCGTCCGGCGGTTGCTGGCCGCTGCTGCGGGTGTGTCCGGTGCCGCGTTGTGTGCCCGTCGATGCCCGGGGCTCTGCCAACATTGTGCGACAGGCCAGAGCCCCGGCATTTCCTCGGTTCCCTGTGTGCCGGTAAAAAGATGGCCGCCGGCGCGTGCGCAGATGAGATCTCGGGACCCAGTTCTCGAGAGATGAGATTTGAAATCTCATCTCTCGAGAGCTGGGTCCCGAGATCCCATCTGCGCACGCGCCGGCGGCCATTTTCCCTGGATTCCCTGTGTGCGCGCGGTGGTGCCTGCAAAAAAATGGCCGCCGCGCGTGCGCAGATGAGATCTCGGGACCCAGTTCTCGAGAGATGAGATTTGAAATCTCATCTCTCGAGAGCTGGGTCCCGAGATCCCATCTGCGCACGCGCCGGCGGCCATTTTTTTTTTTTTACCGGCACTTCAGCGCACGTATACAGGGAACTGAGGAAATGCTGGGGCTCTGGTCTGTCGAACAATGTCGGCAGAGCCCCGGGCATCGATGGGCACACAACGCCGCACCGGAGGCACCCGCAGCACCGGCCTCCAACCGCCGGACAAGTGGAGAAACCTGACACCAGCACAAGACTCTGCAGCAGCAACGGCACACATCGGAGCCCCCCTCATCCCTGAATGCGGCCTGCAGCATCACTCCACGCCTGCCTCCTCCAGCAGCGAGCCTGGGACCCCGCTACACCGCAGCCACCAACCCTGGTAAGCAATAAGATGCAAGGATTATAAGAGGCACCACCATTTTATTAAAAAATATTTTTTTCTTATTTTTCTCCTCAAAAATTGTGGTGCGTCTTATAATCCGGAGCGTCTTATAAAGCGAAAAATACGGTAAATAAATATTTTTGAGTAATATAGGTGCACATTAGGATTAAGTTTGACGTATTTATTACTTGTTTGTTGTATTAATATGACCTTGTAATGCCTATTTCATACATGTTCCTGCGTATACCCACCAATTGATGTTTGTACTTGTGGTTGTCATCCTGCTACTATATATATATATATATATCAATTTTTTTATTAACTTTTTGGCATTTTTTAAAGTTTTTTTCTGGGTGCTATTGTCTAATCTATTGCATTTTTTCTGTGCTGTGTTGTGTATAAATATGTGATTCTTCAGATTTTGTGTTAGTCAATGCCTGATGAAGAGATCTGAGTAGTCTCAAAACCTTGCAATGTGTTACCATCTTTTCAGTTAGCCATTAAAAGGTATCAACCTCTGAACACTCTCAATTCCAAACATTTTTTTAAGAGGTTAAACATAAAAAACTTAAAGTGAAAACATGCAGGTCATCTGATAGCAAGCATGAAAAACATTCATATGACTGGTGATAATATGGTTTGTGCTAATTTAACGGTACTAAAAACAACTGTTAAAACTGGGTTGACAGAAATAATTATGATAGATTGCTTACTTGCATTGTGACTCATTTCTCATGAATTTTTATTCTGTTGTCACATGTCAAGGCCAAACCCACATGTTACAGTATTTCGGAGAGAGATTTTATTTATTGCAGAGTATAGAGAATGTCTTGAGAGATAATAGTTGCACTTCATGGGGCTTAATAATTACCCATAAACAACATTTACCACCCTTCCAGACTATAAGTGATAAACGAGTGATCACTAAAGTTTATTACACTGGGATCCAAATTATTTACAATAGTTACAAAAATTAAGGAATCTATGAAAATTGAGCAGTAGTGCCCATGTTGAAAACTGCTCCATTGGCTTCTGTTTGACTAGTGACATATTATCTCCATCAGTCACACAGAAGTGAACAGGAACTGGGCACACAATCACACAACCACTCTATTTAAGTAGGGGACTTTTAGGGTATGTGCCCATGATCCAGAGTTGCTGCAGGTTTGATGCTGCTTATGACTATAACAATTCCCAACAAGAGAAAAATAGGGTATATAATATCGATAAATAATCAATAATGTCAAGACAAAAAAATTGTCAACCCCAAAATCTATAAACTATGGACTAAAATTGTATACTCCAGATAACGATACAATGCACCAAAAAAATGGAGTTCCATACAAAGAATACTAAAAATTGTGTCACTTTTATTATATCAATTATTATACGTATGTAACAAACAAGTGAAAAAGCCCTAAAAAAATGTTTCCTTAAATTACAAGGGTCCAGGGCATATAGAAAATGTATTGCACATAAGCCATATAAATGTATTACAATCCTAATGTAAACATCCCACAGATTCATAGCATATGAAAGAAATACATATGTATGTGCGTCCTCAAAAAACCGCAGGCATCAAATCTCATATAATGGGGATTAACCCTCAATCAGTAAACAGCCCAGCGTTTAATTAGAGGACAACCATGTATTATCATAAAACATGCTTATTAGTGCTTACCCAAAGATAATACTGTTGTGCCCAGGAGCCTTGTGCCACCCCTTGACGCGCGTTTCGCATGTGCTTTATCAAAAAGGGAGTGAGGAAAAAGTCTCCTGACCGGTGTTTTATAACGAAAATTGTCCAAAGTGCACATGCGCCAAAAGATCAGCACTGGAGGAAGTTACATCGCCTCCCGGCATTCACTGAGCGCGCACGTCATGGGGAAATTGCCAGTTGACGTCACTGGACGTGCGCACTAGGAATCTAAAGCCGGGAAAGCCGTGTCACTCCAGGAGTTTAAGGCGCATGCGCTAGACATATATCGCCATAATGAGCGTTATTTGCTGATAAAGAACATCCAGCGCATATATCTGGTAAGGTGCTCAAAAAATAAAATGTGGCTGCTCATAAAAGAATAAGGACAGTCCCCACTTAGTTATAATAATTAATAACAAATACTAACTCCATGTGGCAAAAAGTGAACAAAAAATATGCCAAGTGAAAATAAATATAATCATGATGTGATTATGTGCAATGTGTAGTGCAAACAAAGCACAACAATATCAACATCATAAAAGTGTCAAAAAAATGATCAAAATAATAATGAATCGTGAATAATAGTAGTGACAACACAAAATATGCAAATATAGTGATAACATTGTTGTTATGTGTCAATCATTCTTCAAACCGGATTTTCAAGCATATATTGGGCTACGTAAAAAAACACCAGACCCATGTAATTTAAGGAAAAAAATTTTTTAGGGCTTTTTCACTTGTTTGTTACATACGTATAATAATTGATATAATAAAAGTGACACAATTTTTACTATTCTTTGTATGGAACTCAATTTTTTTGGTGCAGTTTATTGATGCTGCTTATGCAGCGTCAATTCGCATCGGCCAGATGTTACAGCATAGTTAATGTAATTACAAGAAATTCCATGTCCACTATCCGCCCATAGACGCCCACGGATCACCCGCGAAGACTGACCTGCGGAACATCTTTCAAAACCACAGCATGTCAATTTCTTTTGTAGAGACTCTAGTCTATGCAAGAGAAATTACATCAACAGAATGTATTGAACGAGGTGAATCCGCAAGATTCAGTGAACACATGAGGATTTACCTGCATTTAATAGAAGGCAGCGCTTTGGACATAGCAAACATACACTGCGTCTAAAGCGCTGCTAGTTCCGGATTGTGGGTACCTGGCCTTAGACTCACATTATTGTGATTGGAAGGATTCATGGCAATCAGGCTCTCAATGATTTA